>NW_008824186.1:4888552-4897636 GCF_000699105.1 Pygoscelis adeliae | reverse complement strand
AGAAGTGAGTATAATTCAAGGTTTTTAAGACTGAAAAGTAGTTTAAAAACTGCTGACAAGTTCAAAACTGCTTATGAACACAACTAAAGAAGCTCTGGCAGAGCTGATCTGTTGAATTCATTAGAGCTCCACCCGCTTCCACCAACTTTGCATCTATCGTTTCTGCCTTATTGTTGTTTCTTGTCTGTTTATTTTAAGAAAAACCTGTAAACCCCACTGAAATCAGGTGGAGTCTTTACGTGGCCACAGGTAGGCCTCAGATCCCATCTCAGCATGCCTGAGGAAGAAATGGTATTCTAAATTATTAAAACAAAGGAATCTGCAGGTCTGAGTTAATCCACCCTGTTATTGTTCTATCTATGCCTTTCATATCAGTAGTGAAATTAGTGTGTCATTGGCTGTTATCAGAAGTAGAGGAGGAAACTAGAGCCTCCAGCATCCATTGCTCAGAAGATTTCACACAAAACCCCCTGAAATTCTTTCTCAAGGAACTCAGTAGCGTCCTTGATCCTGCAAAACTATTTCCATATGGGATCCCTTGTGATGGTGAGTGTGCATATGTAATTTTTGTGAATATACATCACTTGCGTAAACCCATTTGTAAGGCAAAACAGAAGGTGGATCAAGGCAAGAGCAGATCCCTGAGGGGCTGTGATTAAAATCCCTTACAGGGTAGAGTATGGAAAAAAAGACTGCTTGGGTGCTTATAAAATTTACAGGGTCTGGGTCTAGGTGTGTTTTCTTTTGGGAGGTTAATAAGTTTTAGGGTAATATCACTGTAAAAGGAACAGTTGTGACCTATACTTTATGAAACTACTTTCTGTACCTTTCGCTGGCATTATTTTAAATCACTGCTGTTTCTTTAAAACTCTGAGTATTACAGATGGTGTTGTCAGGGTCATCATAAATAACTAAAGCTGGAAAGTGTGCACGTGTGTATGTGTGTAAGGTGCCCTGCCAGGCAAGTTGCAAAATGTTTCTTGGTGAGCACTTGGTGGTTTACAATTAAAAAAAAGAAAAAAAAGGGGGGGCGGTGGTGATGGAGGGACAAAATGGAAATACGTTGTTATACGCTACTGCAGGCAGTATCTGGTATTAATGTAGTTGTAAAGCATAATGTCTCCTGAGAAATCTTCAGTGAAAGCTTTTGAAAAATGTTCATATGTGACTACGGCAAGCCTCAGGTTCTATGTTAATACACATCTCTCCAAACTGATTCCAGATACAAAGTCATTGCCCAGGGAAAGCAAACTGGATGAACTGATTGTGTCAGTCAATTTTCAAGCAAAGGGAGTGCATCCACGTGACAGGTCTATCTGTCGTTAATGACTGGCAGGGACATGGAAAATATAGAGCATTTAATCATAGATATGCCCCATGTTATTGCTGAAGGTCATCAATATGATCTGTAATCTTAGTGCTTTAAAAAATATGAGATGTAGAAAACACTTCAAGAGATATTTTGTTGGGCAGATGTCTTTCCTGAGTAATCAGACAGCTGTTGGTGTGTCAGGTAGATGCAGATATGCAAAATTTCAAAATATCATAATTTCATCAGAGTATCATTCTTTATTCTGCAGGCCATAGGACGTTTGTGGCTCTGGGATTCATATTCTTTAAGGGTTGCAAGATGCCTAACTCCAATAGATATGAATGCTGAAATCTGCTATTCTTTAATGTCTTTGGCCAAGGTACCTAAAACTCACTGTTAGAGGTTGATCATTTAGAAGTCAGAATTGGATTCCTCACTTGCAGCCCACTTACTGAAATGGTTTCATCATTTTCATTATTAATATCAACATGGGGCTAAAAGAAATAAAAGCTGACTTTTTTTAGTAGTACCATGTAGACGCACATAATATAAAAAGATGTCTTCCCGTGCTAGTCTAAACAGTTCATAATTCTTGCTTTTTCCAAATGCAATCCTAGCTATAACACTTCTTGCATGTGAACTGCTTGACTGAAAGAAGTCCAAATGTAAACTTTGTGGGTGTTTTTTTCTTTTCTAATTTAATGTGCAAGGTAACATACTGCAAATGTTAACTTCGAAATTATAAGAAAGAATGCATTGCTCTTCAACTTCCAAGGTGCTCATGCAAATCTATTACATGAAATTTTGTATCAAGAATGTTGTCATCTTAAGAACTAATCCAACTCAAACAAGATGCATTCACGCACAGGAAATCTGACTGGGTGGTCATAGCTGTTCATGATGGTCTTGTTATTTACATATTTATCTTCTTCATTACAGTATTTAAACTGTTTCTGTTATGGCTGTAGCAAGGAATTTGCAAATCTTAGCAAACGTTGCATGCAGCTATTCTTCAATGCTTCCAGTTTCTGCACCAGAAACTAGGAGTCTCACAAATACATGGAAGATCTTGGGGAACTCTGCAACAGGCTGAAGCCTTCTCTTGACACACACCCAGAAATCGTGCCACAGAAAATGGGAGCTCTCCCTCGTACTGTGAAGAAAATGCTCAGCCCCTTGCAGCGTCGTGCCATAACATGCAGAAGTCATTCTTCATGCTCCAGATGGTCCTGGCTGCATGTGTCATCTTCAGGTACAGCAACGTAAATTCATTTTTCTGTCCTCTGTTCTAACAACTCCTTGGGCAGACAAAATAACCCAGCAGGAAATAAGACACCATGCTGAAAAATTATCTGCTTTTTACAGTCCTCCATCTGGAAAATAAATCAGGTAGAAAGAAAAACAGTAAATCAAGAACAGTGGGGACTTTAAAAGATGAAGTTAATATTAATTTAGTTAGGAGAGTAGAGTACAGAAATGATCTTTCCTTCTCCATTATTTTTTTCTGCAGTCTATTAAGTGACTTTTTTTTTTTTTAACTCCCATCCCTTCACTCCTCATCTGGAAAACAGAAAATCAAAAGAAACAGGAAAAAATATTACCACAGAGCTGGGAGGTCTTAGCAGAGGGATTGTGTTACCTGTTTTTCCAATTACGTGAACCCCTTGTGTATGTGTGCTGATGCAGGTACACGTGTGTGCCTTCGGTTTAGAAGCAGATCACTTTTTCAATAGTCTAGCCATTTGTGTTACTGTTCTCAATCTGTCTGAGTCCTGCGGATGAGAGCTGGAAATATAGTTTGTTCCTGCACACCAGGGCTTTGATTCTCCTGCTGCAGTAGACAAGTAAATCCTATTAAGGTTGATGGAGATTTATTGATGTCTTGTTGGGGGGGGAAATTTGGGTTCCTGCTCATTATGTGGGTCTTAAAGAAGGGTTGAAGGTTGGACTTCATGTGCGAGGAGGACCACAGAGATTATTTTAGTTTCCTTATGTACAAAATATAAACTTCATTATAGTAGTCCCAATTCTTGTTTGTTCAAAAGCTTGTTGAACAGCCCCTCTTGACTGCTGTCACATTAAAGCAGCCTGGGTAAAGCCTTTGTTTTCTTTTAAAGGAGAAGATGGAGCAATGTGCTCTGTTTTCTCAAGAGGGATTGGAAATGTCAGCTGATGCTTTGCAACACAGATTAAATAAATCTAAATTATTATTGCAGATTAGAAGCAATGCAGTCCTGCGTTAAAAGCAACATAATGTTTATAAAGAAGGTTCATAATATATTTATAAAACTGGTGCTGTCAAAATAGATCAGCCAGGAGAGAATTTTATCCTGTAGATGCTTCTTATAGCCATATCACTCAACTCATTTATCTTTCTGGTCCAAGTTTTACTAAATCTGAAACAATAAACTGAAATCTTTTTTTCCCCTCCTCAAAAGTAATAATAACTGAGCCTGTGAGACATAAGTAGTTTGTGCTTTTAATGGCTTCCAAGCCCCTGATCTCATTTCAGGAGTGATTTTTTGCTGCCCTTCCCCTGGGGAACACCAGGGCACCCACAGCCACATGCTTCTTGGAAGCACAAAGCACTACCCCAGCTCACTGGGGACAGCAGATTCTCAATAATTTTCACTGGTTAAGCTGGTTTGAAGTCCCCAAAGAGCAATGTGCTAAATTCACAGTGTTTTAAATAAGTAAATGAAGTTGAGCAGTGGTGGTTTAATTAAAACTTGGGACATTGCGTTCACTGCAAAAATGCCTTATGCCACTGGAATTGCTCGTGTTTAGCAGCAGCAGTTCCTGCATGTGTCTGGAGAACAGGATAACCTCAGAAAAAAATTAGGGGAGGGATGAATCTTGGATAACCAGCAACTTTACAAGTATGTTCATCGTGGGTTTTGAAAGGAGATGGAGAAGGAAAAATTTGGAGGTAATGAAAACCAACAAACTTTCCCAGTTCACATGAGGTTTCAGGACATTTAGATGGCTATAAATGTGGTACCAATATTTCAATAATTGCTGGGGAGTGGAGGGCCAGTTTGAAACACTTCAAACCATCAATTTAACATCTGTATCTTGTAAAAAGAATGGGAATAATACTTAGGGCAAATCAAAAGAGTACATATGTTGTAGTAATAGTGTAGCAGAAGACAAATGTTCCTTAGGAAAGAAAAGTTTAGTGCTATTTCATTTGAATTGGTACGCGCACTGTGATACAGAAGTGTTATAATTAATATTGCATTTCAAGATGAGTCCAATAAGATTTCAGCATGAGAGACTTTCTGTAGTGTGAACAGCAGATTAGGGACAGGGTGACACAGAACTAAACCACAGCTGTCTCTTGTTCTAGCCTAGGTGGTGACATCCCCATTCCCTTGGAAATTCACCCTTTAGTCATTAATGGCAAAATTGCTGTGATTATTAGTTCAGATTAGAAAGCATATTGTAATGAGAATATGCTGTGATCTTTCTGTACTCTCAATTTTAAAAATTAACAAGTTCTGCTCTACTAGCTTGTTTTTAAATAAAAGAGTAACTGTAGGCACAAACATTTGCTTGTAGCTAGTTTAGCAGTGTAAGAGTTGTGGTTTGTGCTATCATAACTAATTACATTAACTAAATGGGAAACATCTGCTTCATCATCACATGGCCTCCACCATACATCAAGAACATGTGAGTTGCTGTGAGTATTATCATGCCACCAGCTTTATCCAAATCCTTTTCCAAACCACTTCAGCAGAATTGCAAATATTGTATGGCTTGGAAAATAACAACAGCTTGAAGGTCCACGAACAACCATATTTTTCTGAGACTGACTGTGAAATACTGTATTCCTCTACCTTTTGTGAGGATTATACTGCATTGCAGGGAGAGCTGGACCAGCAATATTTGTTGTTCTAACAGGAGAGAGGGTTGGCCGAAGGAGTGTCACTAGGTGTCACTAGTGCTGACCTGCTGAAAGAAGCTGGAGAGGTGGTTTGGTTTCCCAGTCCACCTTTTCTCTCTCATATCCATTTCAATGATACATGGATATCTGGTTTTCACCATCCTTCTGTGGGGCCTCGACTAAAGAGGGCCTTTATGTCCTCTTGGATCTTTCAGAGCTATTGCCAAACACGGTTTTAATAAATCACTTTTCTTGCCTTAGCAGACTTGGACGATAGAGCCTCCGTGGCACAATACACTGAACATATGTGTAGTACTCCTACAAGCTTGTTCACAGCCGGTCCAGATTTCGGTTCTATGTATAGTAGTGCCTTGGATCTGGAGCAAGGGAATACTGTCGGGGCTTGGGCAGCATTTGGTCCTAATTCAAAAATAATTCAAGCTCTATTTAAATGCTTACTTGGAATGTCTCGCTGCTTGGAGATTTTATGTTGGCAGTCGCATGAGTTATCTAAATTGTAGAATCATGGAAAAAGTGTATTCTTATTGAAAACTGGCTCATTTTATTGTAAACTGGCTAAAACCCAGAACACACTGGCTATGAGATGAACTTGTTCAAAATGCAAAGATATTTCCAGTTAACTTTTTATGGGGATTCATTTTTAATTTCCAATATTATTTTTTTTATTTCTAAAATTGGTTCTGTCCTTCAGCTGTTGTTGTTCACTGCCTGTTTCTTGCTGACCACAGCTGTTCACATATATGACTTTAGCTAGCGTTTCTTTATTGATCATTACCAGACTCCCTCTCTGTTTTGGAGCTGGCTTCTGTTCAGGCTGAAATCTCGGTGTGTCTCAGATATTTCCCCACACCTAGAAATTGGTCTAAATTGACTATGACAAAACATGGGCTCTAAAATCTTCCATTCCCAAAACAGTCTCTGCTCCTGTATGCTTCTCTCCTTCCTTGTGAACTCCAAGGACCTCAGAAATGCAGTCTGGTCCTCTTTGACTCTTCTACTAAAATAATACTGGAAGGACTGTTTCCCTGGCTGATGCTGTACACTGCTGTAAGTCTAAGAGGATGTCACCAGCTATTTTATATGAAATACCTGTCTCTACTGCTTCAGGCCTGTCCTGTGTCTCTGTTGTTGACTGCTGCTGTTTTGCCAAAAGGATGGAAAGATGTTATTTCCTACACAGGGCTGAAATGTCTCATAGGAACTTGCAAGGAAACCTTTGGCCGTTGGACTCCATGTCCAGCAGCCATTGCTGTTGTGACAGTTAGTGGGGGGGGGGGGGGGTGGAAATCAACATTGGACAGGCAGATCGTGTGTTGTGATCATTGATCGCCTCTGAATTTTCTGACTCTTGCCTTGTATTCTCCTATCTATTCCTTGCATTTACCTGTTGCCTTGTTCCTAGACAGTAAGAGGTGTGACATGGGACACGCTATTGATTACTTATGTGCTCAGTGTGCAGCATTATAAGGCTGGAGCCTGTAGGACTTGTTAAGATATAATAATGGTAATCTGCTTTGGCTGAACTGAAGGTAAGAGAATACAACATCTACACAGACACATAACGAAGATGGAGGAGTTGAATTCTCCATCCAGTGGGAAGAACTACAGAAATTATATATATGTTTATAGATGTTAAAAAATATTCAGTAAGCTGTATGTCAGAAAGAAAACCAGGAGGGGATTTAAAATGACCTTATTTTGTCTAAGAAAGAATTCGATAAAAGTGTTGGGGTTTGATAATGCAAATATTTGCTCATTGAAGTTAAACACTTCGCTTTTAAATGGAAAATTAGCAAGGACAAATATTTTTAATCTAACGGTAAAGCAGGTGATCCTGATTTGCAATTCTGTCAAAAACAGTAAGCAAAGTCAAATACCAAATATGTCCGACTATATATCCCATCTATATATCTATAGATGTATATAGATATACATACAGGTAATATTACGCCCTACACATTGAAGGTTATATCCTGGGCACCTTAACCAGTTCCCAAGTAATAGCGCAAGAAATGAATTCATTTCAGTGACTAACTAAACCTGAATGCAGCTGGCAGATTCCTCAAATCAGTAGCAAGTGTTAGCCAGCAGCAAGGAGGAGGCACAATTTATCCCAGCCAAGCGTTTATGGTAGAAATTACAGTTAGTTTTCTCTTCTCTGATGCAAACTCCTACAGCCTTTGACAGAGCTAATGGGAAAACATTTCTCTTGAATGTTGTCAGATGGAGCTCTTTCCAGCATGTCTGAGCATTGATTTCCCTGAGGTAAACAAAAGGAACCCAATTTTGGGATCTGAAAAGTTTTAGATTGATGGTGGTATTTGGAAATTAGGGGGGGGGGCGAGAGGGTGTCCCCTGTGCCCTTCCACTTCCCGCTGCAGTGACAGCTGCTTTGGCAATGAAAAATCTTGGGATCTTGTTTCCAGGCAAATGAGATGTTGATGACTAAAGTAATCTGGAAGTATACAGAGAGTTTATAATAAGGAATATAGTGAGAAACTTATTCATAATGTTGAAGAAACTATCCTAAATTGCCTAATGGTGGAGAATCCGTTTCAGTTGGACAGGCTTCTGGCACTTTGCTAAAGTTCTGCAATTAGTCTTGAGAACACAAAGCATTTTTTGGAAATATGATCATAACTAGCACAAGCTAGTGAAGGACTTTGTCTGGAGGAGTCTCATTCACAGAGGCAGGTTGCCTTAGTAGTTTCATGCTGATGATCTACATGAGGGCTGATTCAAAGATTCTTGGTGCTGGGGATGACATCTGAATTTTTTGCCATCAGGTCAAGTTAAGTAAGAGTAATAGAGAGCTGTCAGTGACAGCAGCCGCATGTGCTGCATTTACCGTGCCAGAGCACTGCGTGTTCGCCTGCGATGGCAGGGATGCAGATGGGCTGTTTGAGCAGCATGAGCTGTCAGATGGGGGGATGTCCAAATCCAAACAGGACAGCCTGAGGTGGCTGCTGCTGCCCTAGACCTGGACCCTTCCCTATCCCCTGGGGGTGTGAAGGGCACCACATGTGTGGGAGGAGAGGAGGAGATGGAAGAGGGAGAGGGGTGGTGGGTGACCACTGAGGAGAAAGCAGCAGCATCCCCCTTTCCTAGTGCTGTCCCTGAGCCCCGGCTTCTTGCTTCAGGAGTTACCTCTGTCCCCTCCAATCCAGAGATCTCTGTGGCTTTCCCATCCCTGGAGTTGTTTCATTTAAGTCAGGATCCAGGCCCACTCATACGAGAATAGAGAACATACATTTCTCGTCTATTTCTCTACTTGCTGTACTGGTCTCTAGATAGATTAGGCTTTTAATCACCTGTTCTGTCTAGTCGGCGTATATATTTATGATAAACAGTCATAGGTTATCTCTTGTGTTGTAATATGTTCGACTTTCTTGGGGAAAAAAATGTAAAAATAAAATAAATTAAAAAAAACCAAAAAACAAACCCCAACTAACCAAAAAACTCCAGCTGCTTCAATAAACTATATAATAGCTCTCAGTTCAGGGAACGGCAGCTCCAAGGTCTGGCATGTTTTGCATGTATGATTATTCACTTCAGAAGCGACAGGTAATGTGAATATTGAACCTGAACAGCCAGGGGTGCTAGGCAAATGCTCGCAGTAGATATTTTAGGTGCTCATTTGTAATGAGTAGTGGGAGTTTTTGTTGTCTTTAATCTCATAACCTCTCAGTCAAACGTTCCGGGCTCAGAGCGCCCTGTTCCCTGTTCTCATACTTCTCTTGTAGTCTAGCAAACCAGCAGCCAGCTCCGCTGTTTCTTCATCTGTGAAATGGAATAAACATTTTGATCTGCAGAAATGTTTTTCATTTCTAGTTTCAAAGCCACAGATTTTTCCCAAGATGGTAAG
>NW_008824186.1:4848015-4888513 GCF_000699105.1 Pygoscelis adeliae | reverse complement strand
CGTTTGTCAAATGCTTCTTAGATTTCAAAAATTGGTTGCAGTGCTATGTTGGGAAATAAAGACAGCATGTTCTGTGTTCTCTTACTCCATTTCTGCTGTACAAGGGGTTTTATGGAGTATGTGCTTTTATTTAAGCTCCTGCCTGTAACTGCAATGGCAACCAATGAGTTGATGGTTGAATTCAAGACTTAGCCTCCTGACTGCGGTCCTCTGAAGAAGGGAATAGCATTCCCCACAGTTCACTGGAGCTGATCCTAAAGCAGAATTTCTTCCCAGTGAGATCAAAATATTAAAAAAATTTATGGAATAAAAAATTCTAAATATTTTTAAGGCTGTGATTGTACCTAGGCTGTTTTGTGGCCACTGTGTGCTCTGGCATTTTTTCACTCTTGCAATACCTATTGTCTGCCAGTAGATTTTGCTTGTCTACGGCCCTTCGGGAGAAGCCCCAGTCGGCTGAGTCGTCATGGGTAGGTTTCAATAGATATCTCATTCTCTGCCCTCAGGGAGCTTCTGAGCAGTTATCTAGTAACAAGCAGATGGCTTTATTAGTAAATATGACACAACATTAGAGAGGACAGTCCTAAATAAAAACAAGTGAATAAAAGTTTAAACAAACAAAAACCCCCACTGACATTATGTGCTGGTTTCTAAAGGCAGGCTCCAACATACTGCTCTACCAGATCTAGTGAGACTGATGACAGTCACTAATCTCTGCTTGTGTCATGGCTGCGTTAATCACTGTCACCCTAAGATACAGCCCTAATCCCTGGTAATCAGACTCAACATGAGAGAACATCAGATACCTCCAAGTATATGTTTGCAAGTAGGTCAGGAGGAGACATTATGATCTTGATATGAAGGTAAAGTTCATCTTAAATTTTTGTCCAGGTGGTATTAAACCGCTGAACTCGATGGATGACACTGTTCTTGCAGAAGTGCGTACGTTGCAGAACTGGATCTTCAGTCAAAGCCAGGTCCTTCATGTGCACACATGTACGGCTTCCATGGAGTGGAAGTTAAAATTTTTCCAATGTACCTGTTTACATTATGAGGTGACTTTCCATTTTCAGATTGATCAGGCCACATATTAATTATGGTTTACTGCCAATGAATGGAGTATTAGGTCCTTAACAGCTAAGTCATTTGAACTGAAATGTTGGTGACACCTACCCTGCGGTCACAGAAACATGAGCGTAGATTTAATTTCCACGTCTGTGAAAGGCCTATAAACCCTTTTGAAAGGTTCATTAGGCAGCTTCCAGTAAAGAACGGCAGATTTTTCTCTCGTGATCTTCAAAATTCTGAAAAGTAACTGTATGTATGTAACCTCTAAAATGTATTGTATGTAAACATACACACACACGCTCTACAGTTCTCTGGCAACACTAGAAATGCTTTGATCTACGTAGTCGGTTTTATTTCTAATTTCTTGAATAATGTTATTTTCTACTGATCCATCCAAGAGGTTCTATTAAGCTGCTCTTTCCTCGGCTCGTATGATGCGACATACATATCCTCTCACTAGCAGGCTGCTTGGACACCAGTTCAGAGCAGCCAAGAAACAGCTGGAGGGGGCAAGTGGAAGCATGTGATTTTCTCATATTTATCTTGGCATATTAGACCAGTCTGAGCTTTTCCAGACTTCAGTATTCATTAATACCAAAAAGAGGAAATAAGTCATTTATGTTAAAATAGAGAATGAATGCAGAAATAAATATTTTTGGCTAACTGTAAATTTAGCATAGCTGGGAGACTTGTATAGGTTGAACAGAAGACCATTAACAGGAAGGGAAATTTCTACACATCGTACTATCTACCAAGTCTTTGAAAGCGAAACATCACTAGAATAAAAAAGCAGTTACTTCACTTCTAAATTCTTGTTCTTTCAGTCTGTTACTGCCATCTTATTAGAAAAGGTTTCAAAAAAATAAGTCCGCAAAAAAAGTTTGCAAAAAAATTAGACCTGCAAAAGTTTCCCCCTCCCTCCACCACGGTCCAAGCCATTTTCTGTTGCTTGTTCATGATCAATTGGCATGAATGAGCCATAGGAATGTGTTCAGAAGGCACATACAGCCTTGAGTATCCTATGGAAAAAGTTTCTTCTGTTATCACGTCGAGAGGGAAGTGGCTCTGACGCTGACAGCTGTTACCAAATGGCCTCTTCTCACTCCACTCCTCTCCCTTTCTCATGGGGAAAGTTGGGGAGTATGGGACAAGTCGCTTCAACCACAGGCGGGACTGGCCCCTCCAAGGAGGAGGCAGAGGGGTTTTCTGAACTCTGAATTTGTGAATGGAAAGGTCTGTAATTACTGGTCTCCAGATGGAAAACACGGCTGAGCTACCCCAACCTGCGTGTGACCACCATGCCTGCCCCGTTCAGATCTGGACCTGCTCGGAGAATAAAAAGATCAAGTGTCCCTCAGCTTTGCATCTCAGCCCTTTGCCGTACCTCTCTAGCTCATGACAGCCACCTACTTTAGTGATGCCAGAGCATGTCCTTGAGGCTATTTTTTTCCTAGCTAGGGGAGAGATACTGCATGAGATTGTAATGCTCCTGAATACACCAGTATCTGTGGGATAGCTGCTTGCTGTGGACCAATGCATATGCACCTGGGCTGGGGCAACGGAGGGGTCCTTCTGGGGACATAAATCCCCTTTTTGGTACAGTGGACAAATTTGGTAGCCTGACTGCTGCCAGTTACGCTGTGGGGCTTTTAGGTGCATTGGGGTGTTTGCTGGAGTAACACTGTTGAGTTAAAACCGTGTTTTCTCTATGGAGGGGACAGTCCTGTGCCTAGTGGCACTGCCCTGGAGCAGCCTGGCGTTTGAGGCTGACGTGGGATTTAGCAGAGGTCCACAAGCTGCCAACCCTTTGTGACAATGCCTGGTGCAAACCAATCACCTGGTTGACCCAAGCAAAGACAGTTTAGGACTTGGGAGACGATTAACGGTTTAGAGAGAACATAGCCTGGCTCTGCCTTGCCAGAGCCTTCAGCCTCTCCTGCGGCACAGCAGTTCAGCTTGAGTGAGTTTTGGGGATTTTCTGGCTGACAGCAGGACGGGACTTACACCATTTGCCATTGCTTCCTAAGTTGAATTGCTTTGGTCTAAGCTGATTGCTCTGTGCAAGTGTAGCAACTTCTTTTTTCTTAGTTAAATACTTGTGATTTTTTTTTTTTTTTAGTTTACACTTTGATTCTAGTTTTATCAGTAAATAAAATTAGAGGTCTTTGTTCAAGCAAATGCACACTGATAGCTGTAAAGTAAGTCTCTGAGAAAGGACCATGTAAAGAAAGAGCAAGAAGCAGCTTCTAAATCCTCATGTTTAATATTACTGTTTCTTTTTTGAATTGCCTGTTATTGTAACAGACTGACTCCTGCAGATTTTTAGTTTACAAGCTAGCTTGAAAATCATAAGTAGTTCATGCTATTAAAACACACTCAAACAATATCTCCTAGTTTTATATGTCTGAAAGACTTTTGCAATTCCAACAGTCAAAAAATATTTAATTTACTATAACTTAAAAGCAGCTTCAAGTTACTAATAATTACATCCATATGTTTTTGCATGCTAGGATGGTGAATATATGGGCTAGCAATAATACCTCAGTTGCTGAATACATCAATCTGAAAAAGTTCATCTGGAGATTTTTTTAATGAACAATCATTTCTGTTGTTTCTTATTCTATGATTAAAATTGCTAGTATTTTAAATATATGAGTTGGGGCTCCTAAATCCTAAGATTTTTATTTTTAAAAATAAATATTTTTAAATGTTTTTAAAAATGTGTAAATGTTAAAAAAAAAAATAAATTCATCTTTAAGTTGCCATCTCCACTGTGAAGAGGGTGGGAGATACATAAGTGGCTCCAGTTTCCAGGGTTTAAGAACACAAAAGGAGTATCACAGTGCTTGTAGTAAAAATCTGTTGGTGCCAACACTGGTTTGTTTTTAAGTTTAAAATGCCTAGTTTAATCGATTACTAAATGTCTGAAAAGAATGGAGGCAGGGGGTAGGTCTTTTCTCTTACCTATTCCAGTGGTGCCTCAAAGAAATCGGGGCGTAGCTCTGTGTATCTCTGTCCTTGCCTGGGGGCAGGTTCCAGCCTGGTGGAAGGGATGCCCCTTGCCTAAGGTGGGGCTTGGGGACCGGTAGCACCCGGCCGCAGCCTTTGTATTATAGTATTACAAGGAGGAGTCAGGTACATTTACCTCTAAGTACAGAATTAATTATATTTCATGTTTATAATAATAATTTCTTCAAGGCTTATATTTAATAGAGATGTCTTCTGTTCTGAACAGAGATACGATACCAGGGTGCTACCATAAAACCTCTTCTAGACAAGATAAATTATAGTATGGAATTTCATTAGCATATTAGGCTGAAATTGTCGCAAGTGCCACAATAAATAAAAACAGGTACGATAAGCTTGATAAAAATCAAAGCTTTCCATTATCTCCCAAGTTTTCTTCAGTACATTGTGTCTTTATTGCAGCAGAAAGATGCTCAGTTCATTTCTTATCACTTTCAGGAAATGTCAATAAGCTGGTTACTCAGCCTATAGCACTAAATATGCATGAATCAAAGTTCACTCAAAGGTAATCCTTAATGAACTCAATATACAGTAAAATTCTGGATTGCTCCTCTACTAAGTACAGGAGGAAACTTCATATTGTTTTTTATTTTCAGGTGAAGGTTTCTGTCAGGCCGATTCCCTTAAAACAGGCAGAAGACCACGATCTTGCATTTAACATCTTCAGTCATTTCCATATTGGCTTGTGCAAAGCCCCTGGAGGCTCCCTTAATGAAAGGAACTGCAAGATGTCTATCAAGCTTTCTGAAAAGCGTCTATTGATTTTTAGATACCCCAAACCATTGAGTCTACAACTTTTTGACCTTTCTAGTGGGATAACCTAGCCCAGACACTGTGCTGTTTCTAATATTCAAGTCCGTTCCACCACATGACACTGTAGTCATAGGCTTGTTCAGCTAGCTTGGGTTTCTCCATGTGGTAATAATTTGTTGTACTGATTTTTCTAATTCTTCCAAAGAGTTCAAGAAAGAATCTGTTTTCTCCAGAAGAAAGTCAAAATTAGCAATTGATGTTCACTTCCTTGCCACTTTTCTGGTAATTGCTCAGAGCCCAAATGATTGTCCGCTTGCTGTTCAATGCCAAGTCCCGTTGAATCCTGCTGTGAGTTTATATAAACCCTGAAGGACAAAGATGAACATTTGGCATATGTAATTGCAGTTTTAAAAACACATTACAAACCTAAATGGAAGTCATCAATCTTTTTTCCTTCAGAAGGAGGTAATATCCACTGAAAATGGAAATATAAATTTGCCAGAGTTTCCAATCTTGGAAAAATTACAGGTTCCTGTTAAAACTTTTCCAATTTGCATAACACCTTTAATTTTTCTACATATTCAGCTTCAGATAAAATTCAAATTACTGAGTCTTGAAAGGGCCCCCCTAAACAAGTGATTTCTACCCATAGTATTATCTGACAACATCATCAGCGGTTAAGTTGGCCAAGTCAATGTTTACCAGATGTTCATTGCACTGACACTTGCCAAAATATGTCCTGTAATTGAGACTTTTTCCTCAGCTTACAGCTTTTCCTGCTGTTCCCAGAGTGCTTCCAACAGTCAAAAGGGGGATGCTACAGAAAAGCCAGCAGGACCATTATTTATTCAGGAGCCTGATAAGCTAGAAAGAAGATATCAGAGTAGGTTTCTTAACAGGAATAGACATGTAAATAACAAAAAAACCATTTTAGCTGTTATCAGGGGAAAAAAGCGAAAGAAAACTTTGATTTACTTGTTTTACTTGTGATCAATTTTTATGTGATTGCTTTCCCACATTTGGAAGAGTTGAGTCTTGAAGGGTTTGGAAAGTGATATGAGCTCATCATATGAAAAATATTGTTTGATTTCTACTGTGATCTGGATAGACATCTGGTATGTTTTCTCTGTGGCTTATTCATCCTCTCTACAATGTTTTACTCTCCCTTTTAAGAAGAAAGTGAAGACACAAGAGCACAGAGTAATGCACATACAATAACAGGTGAAGGCAGGCTGGTGTACCAGAGAAACTTATCTTTTAGACAGACTCTGAATGAAACTGGCTTGATTGAACAAGGAGACACTAAAGCATGGCAGAAGTAAGAGGGAGATGAATAAAAGCTTTGGGGAAAACTAGGCAAGCTGTAGCTCGAGCAAGCCCTGCTTTTTGTTAAAAAATATGTAACTGGCTAAGTGTGAATTTAGAAACTGAGACTGGTGCTTCATTAGACCTGCAAAGTGGAACCCACTCCAGAGCACCAGCCCGTGGAGCTGGGCGAGGGAAGGGAACCGGCCCCTGGCCTGGGCCCGAGTCCTGGTGTCATGTCCTCTGCAGCGAAGTGAGGGAGGGAGGGAGGTAACTGTGGTGCAGATTTGATTACTGGGGAAAGGACAGTGCAGGGCGTGTTGAAGCATCTCTGGAAAAGACTATTTTCCCTCCCTAAAATAGCATGTAGATTGTTCCTTAAAAACAAACAAACAAACCTCCAAACCTCTTTAGTCATATGATACTTGTGTAGCTCTAAATATAAAAACATTTGTGCGAGGAAATTTCCTTGTACTTGTTTTGGAAGGTCGTCTGCTGCACAATGCCTTTTTCAAGAGTACGATGTGTTTTGCGCTCCATCTTTTTGTAAGGACAGGAGAGAAAAAAAGATAGTTTTATAACTGCAAGGAAACTAGAATTTATCCTCAACCTTCTTCACAACATGGGATCAGAAATCACTCGAGCACAGATTAGCTGAAAAGGAATAAATTAAAGCTAAATTGCTCTGCATAGACTAATAAATAAAATGAATGGCCATCATCCCAGATGAAATACTCAGATAAGTATTTCGAAAAGTGCATTTACTTGGCATTTGCTGCTGTGCTGAAGCTCCAAAGGAGATTCATTACATTGGAAACAATGCTCAGTATCTCTCTAACTTTTTATTCTGATGATCGTAGATTAATCATGTTCAAAAGGCAGAACTTCTCTTTCTTGAGATGTGTTGGTGTTGTCCCTACTCAGGAAGAAAAGTTGAACCATTGTGGTTTTTTGTAAAGGGAAAGGTGCAAATTTGCGTTTTATAAAAGCCTGACTGGGCTTCAGAGTGTTTTCTCAGAGCTGTAATTTAGTTGTGCTTTTGATGTCCACCTCTATACTCATGTTCAAGACTTTCTGAGCAAACTGCATTTGCCATGGATCTTGTAAGAGACAACACCTGTAGAAAATATTTCCTTCATGAAGAACATATTCTCATGAAAATTAGTTGGCCGGAGAAAATTCCTGCAGAAGTTGCCATTTGAGTAAAAGCAAGTAAGCAAATGGGAAAACGACGATTTCTCTCAGCCATCTGTACAGACCACTATAAATAACACAGCTACCAATTTGCTACAGGTAGCAGGCTGTGTGTTAAAATTCACAGGTGTGGTTTCTGGTTAAGTTAAGAAGTGATTTTTTGTTGTTGTTGTGCCTACAGTTACTTGTATATGGATTTTTATCTGGAAATCCCATAATAATCTAGCTACTCTCTGCAGTCATTGTTCCAAAATAAAAGCAAAAACCCACAAGCTTTTTCCTCGCTCTGAAAGTTTGTGCTGCCTGACGCGAAACAGCGTCCACCTCCAGAAGGTGAAAACTCTCTGTGTGTACTAGCAGGGGATGCTGAAGAGCAGATGAACTGAGATAAGCTGAAACTCGGCGGAAAATCTTTTGAACTAAGTAGGGAATAAGCCTATAAGCAATAGTGTTAAATTTAGTTCAGTACCTGCTTTCAGTAATTACCAGTGAGCTGTGGAGAAGATTAATGGAGGGTATAGTCTTACAGAATTGGGATGAAAGTACTCAAGTGAAGATACTTTATTGTTGTTGTTGTTATTATTTTTTATTATTATTATGATAGAAACTGAAATAAGAATTGATATTTTATTTGTCAAATATATTATTTTTTTTAGGAAGCCAAATAATTTGCAAGAGCTAATCATTTTAAGTGCCTAGACTTATCTGATCAGAAAGGCTATGAAAAATGCAGATAGATCAGAAGAAATACATCCTCAACTCCA
This sequence comes from Pygoscelis adeliae, assembly GCF_000699105.1. Classification (NCBI taxonomy): domain Eukaryota; kingdom Metazoa; phylum Chordata; class Aves; order Sphenisciformes; family Spheniscidae; genus Pygoscelis; species Pygoscelis adeliae. The sequence continues at coordinate 4,880,402 of NW_008824186.1, read as the reverse complement.
GGTGATGAAATCATTTGTTTCTTAGACAGCCCATCTAAGTACATACTGGCTATTCCTCTTCTAGGCTATTCTTGTCTCCTGTTTGTTTAGCTGAGTAATGTGAAATGTACGCTTTTACTGTAAACTCAGTTTAGTTGCCTGAATTCAATGGGATGTGTGAGTGGGACAGGTAGGTGCCTCTCATCCAGGGGCATGTATTTCCAGTGTCAAATATTCTACAAGCAAATTCATTTTTAGAGTAAATTATTGTTGTTGTTGTGATCGATCTATGCATTATCTTAAATCTATGCTGAAGAAACAGAAAATAAAATTAATAGAGACTCAATATGAATACACTGCAGAAAAACTCAAGATTAAACTAAATACTATTTTTCTCCCCTAAATCATTCCTCAAAGGAGGTTAAGTGAACGACTTCTATTTGGCGAACTTTCTGTACAGTAGGTTCTCCATGCAATTCTGACAGTGGTTTCGCATCACTGATATAAAACTGTTTTTTCCCTCCAAATATGTGTCCAGTTTAGCTACTGTGCAGTATATTGCCCAGACCTTGCAATGGCAAGGTCACAGTGAAGTTCATCTGAAAACAACATTCTGCTGCCTAACTTTTCTCCTGCTAAAGTTGCTTATTGGGCCAAATCACTTATCTTGAAATCTTTTATGCTAGGGAGGCCTTTATGGTGTCACAAGATTTCAAAATTTTCTTTCCTTTCTCAAATCTTTAACTATTTCTCCTCCTTTCCTTTTTTATAGTTTCAGTCTATAACTTCAGCTTATTCACTTTCAAATTATACCAATGCTCTCTTTTGTGAAGTTAGATCATGCTTAAAAGAAGAAATTCCTGACTTTATAAAAAAACCAACACCCCCCTAAAATAAAAAACAAAACCACAAAACAAAAAAACCAAACGAACCACAAATGAAAGCTTTCCCCACCCGTTCCTGCTTCTTTGGAGCTGTATTGTATCCAATGACTGAACGTTTTTATTTCTGTTAAGTAACTGCTTGATTGCATCACATTGCATCCTCAGAGAAGAAAATAAGGATGTTGGTAAATGTCTCCCTTTGAAGCTGTTCCAAGTATGTGATTCTGGCTATTTTAGTTATGTAAGTTCTTTCTACCATCCCTCAGGCGATGTGATGATCAAAGACAAGCCAGAATATCCCAAGAATTAATTTTGACTTTTTTAAATACTAAAGAGCAGGAAAATTAAAAGCATGACAGAATAAAATCAATAAACAATTATTATTTCAGATACATTCTCTTTGGGAATGCCTATGAAAGGTCAGATCTGCCTGCAGTATGTTAACATTTCCATTCCTCAAATGATCTGCAGGTCCTGTTTCATGTATAGACCCGTTATGAAGTTGGGCAAGGGAAATTTTATTTCCTTCTAATTAACCTTTTGTAATAAGAATAACCTTTGTAAGCAAAAAAAAAAAAAAAAAAAAATTCTTGTTCATTCCTATATGAGTAAACCCAGTATTTGTCAAAAGCTGCCCAAGGGGACACAACCATCAAATTAATTCCCTGTGTCTCTTTCTGCTTACCGAATGTTAACTCAAGCTTTATCTCCTGCAATAACCTCTAAGTGTTTCAGTATTTCACCGGAGGAACTGCTGATATTTCTCTATGCGGTAGAACTTCTGTTCCCTAAAGCTCACTGCTAGAAGTCGAGTCTAATTGCCCTGGCCACGCTTTGCAATCTCATCTCACCGACGCGTGTTGAAGGGAGGTTTGGTGAGGCAACTGGCCGGTGGGGGATGCGGGGGCTTGCATGTGGTCGCACCTTCTGTTCTCTGTTGGTTTTCTCGGCTGGGGGCTGCAGCGGACAGGATCTTCCCTGCGAAACAGCAGGAGCAGGAGGACGAGGATTACTTGGGTTGGAGATTTCTACATCCGCACAGAAGGGAAACACTTTTTCCTCTCTGCCTGGACTCTAACTTTGTTCTGGTTAACTATTCATTGGTGCAGTTTCGTAATAGGCTGGTCTTGGAAATAGCTCAAGGGTTGGTTAAATGTATATTCAGTATATTTGCACTCTCCTTTGTTGTTGAGAAAATAACAGTATTTTATCTTTAATGTTTTAATTTTAACATCTTTTGGCATTTTCTTTTTTTAATAACATATTTCCTAAGCTTAACTTCCTAAGTTAAAACTATGTTTAAATTAATCCATACAGACTTACATTTTATATGCCTGTATTTCCAACTATAAAGTTAGAATAAATTTTTTATATGTATTTAATATTTTCAAAGCATCTTTTAAACTTAACAGTAATTCAAGTAGTCATTATAATTTCCATTTTTAAAATACTTGGATGGAAAACTCAGTTTAACTTCGATGATGACAGTGTGCTTATAAATTTCCAAAAAGATTTTTAATTAATGTAAAAAAAAAAATTACATTTAGCTGCATAAAGCAATATAAAGGTGAAGCATCAAGTATTTTCACATATTAGTTTCACAATTCACATAACAAAAGCATCAGGTTATTGAATATACTTTGTATGTAATACTTGCAAATATACATCTCCAAGAGAAACCACCAAAGTTGGTGTGAAAATGCGAGTTATAAAGAAGCAAGACATTTGGTACAACGTTTTCCAGTCGTTAGAGTTTTTCTTCAAGTTTGAGTAGTTTGCAGTGCTTATAAAAGAATCTACTTTTGATAAGACCATTCTTGGATTTGAAGTAGCCGCTTTTGATTGAAAAGGTGATAACAAAAAATGTCTGAAGATAGATGTAGTTTAGTGAGACGCAGTTTATGATTCTGATAACGTATCTCTGCTTTTCTTGGCACTCCTACTGTGTATGTGGACATATATAGATAATAGCGATAACAGAATATTATTGCATTTTTAAGAAGCTGGGACTCTCAACCAACATTGAGTTTCATTTCAGAGATGCATATTCCCTCTCCGCCTAACTAGCATCTTGTTTAAAAGGATCTTATACTTTGAAGGTAGGGTTTCAGTGTTGACCAAAACATGATTTTCCCACCTATGAAAGAACATGTGCTACTTGTAAATAGAAGAAGGGGAATTAAAAAAAGAACTTTGTATAAACCAAGGTTCTAATAGCCAGTTTTAGCATATACACTTCCAAAACTCAAGTAAAAGAGAACAGCGAAGAAAATTGAAGACAAACAGAAGCAATAAAATCCTGCTTTTCAAAGACGTCACAAACACAGTAGGGGATTACTGATGACAGTCGTTTATTTTTTTTCTTTCTTTCTTTTGGAGGCTTTAGACTTTTCCTGTGGCGTAAACAAAAAGGAAAATATTCCTGGAATATTTTCTGTTTGTCTGGACATCTAATTTAATAAAAAAGCAGCACTGAAGTATAGCTTAATTCATCAAAGATCATAAACACAAGCAGTGAACTATTATAGCAATAAGTTATATGAATTTCATTATTAATGTGTTGTTATTATAGCTACTGGGGTCAGGATTGTTTTTGGAACAGAAACCATCCAAGAACATTGATGCTTTCTGAAAATAACATACCTCGCATTTGAAATGACACAAAACTATTTATTGCCCCATCACCATGTTAATCTCATATTCAATAGTATTTTATTTTGGTTGAAACTCATATTCAATAGTATTTTATTTCGGTTGAAAATTATGATATACAATAAATTCTACCTGATTTAAATCTGACTGCCACTCTTGAATAATGGCCAGAGAGCTTTTACTGCTGAATAGGAGTAGTGAGCTGAGCTCCTAGACAGCTTGTCTGTGCTCAGACCTAAGGCTCAGACATTACTTATGCTAATATATGGAATTTAGTAATTCGGGCTGAAAGGAAGTCATAGAATCATAGAATCATAGAATCATTAAGGTTGGAAGAGACCTCCAAGATCATCGAGTCCAACCGTCAACCCAACACCACCATGCCCACTAAACCATGTCCCTAAGCGCCTCATCTACCCGTCTTTTAAATACTTCCAGGGATGGTGACTCAACCACTTCCCTGGGCAGCCTGTTCCACTGTTTAACCACTCTTTCAGTAAAGAAATTTTTCCTCACATCCAATCTAAACCTCCCCTGGCGCAACTTGAGGCCATTTCCTTTCGTCCTTTCGCCAGTTACTTGGGAGAAGAGACCGACACCCACCTCGCTACAGCCTCCTTTCAGGTAGTTGTAGAGAGCGATGAGGTCTCCCCTCAGCCTCCTTTTCTCCAGGCTAAACAACCCCAGCTCCCTCAGCTGCTCCTCATAAGGCTTGTTCTCCAGACCCCTCACCAGCCTCGTTGCCCTTCTCTGGACACGTTCCAACATCTCAACATCCTTCTTGTAGTGAGGGGCCCAAAACTGAACACAGTATTCGAGGTGCGGCCTCACCAGTGCCGAGTACAGGGGCACGACCACTTCCCTACTCCTGCTGGCCACACTATTTCTGATACAGGCCAGGATGCCATTGGCCTTCTTGGTCGCCTGGGCACACTGCCGGCTCATGTTCAGCCAGCTGTCGACCAGCACCCCCAGGTCCTTTTCCGCCAGGCAGCTTTCCAGCCACTCTTCCCCAAGCCTGTAGCGCTGCATGGGGTTGTTGTGGCCGAAGTGCAGGACCCGTCACTTGGCCTTGTTGAATCTCATACAGTTGGCCTTGGCCCATCGATCCAGCCTGTCCAGGTCCCTCTGCAGTCAGAGGGACAAGTCAGAGGAATGCGACATTTATTTTATGTCACCTTTCCATTCCTGTAAAGTGGTAAAGCAGGTAGCGATTTAATGACATTTTTTGAAAAATAGTTTGAATAAATACTGTTACATGCAATGACAGTCTTTTTGTGCATATATATGTAATCAACAATATTGTTTTCATGTCATTCAACAGTAGGACTCTTCCGAGTGGCTTTTTCAGACACACCCTGCTATCTTAGATGTTTGTCTATGTGTACATATGGATGTATATATTAAGTATAGGATGCATCTGTGCTCTGTTAGCACAGACCTGTGCATGTACTCTTCACGACTTTAATACTTTTTTTTTTTTTTAGTCCAGTAATGACGGCTTTAAACTCGCATCTGACATAAACACGGTCTTAAAAATGCCAATGAACCAGAAACTAAGAAAGGTAGATTTTACATGACTTCAGATTTTGGACTGATTTACACCCTAAACAACCAATTTATGGCTAAGTCAGGGAAGGACTTAGCTTTTGGAAAAGGAAGCCTGGAAATAAAAGTTTTCTTTGTTGTAAAATTGATGCTACTGAAATACATGAATATTGCCCATATCTGCATCATTCTTTTTGTATCTTATACGTTTTATTCTCATTAAGGAACCAAAGCTTGTGAGGCAAACAAAGTGATAGCTGTTTTGATTGTTGGGAGACTCCTTGGTAGAAGCAAAGAACTTTGTTTCTTAACTTTGTGCCATGGTGTGCGCTTATGCGGTGAGCAAAGCAAAGCATCTTTCTACTTCAGGGAACTTAACTGGCTGTCAGATAGTGTAAATGCTAACTCAGGGTTGGAGAAAGGTCTTCTAGTTTTGTTTTTTTCATGTAGAAATACAGTGTTTTCTGAAGCACACCAGGCATGAGAACCTCTCACCTTTGCTGTGCAGCACTGCGTTTGCGGTTGCTATTGCCTTCTGTTCTGTAACAGCCTGCCCTATAAATATGAATGAGCTATGTTAGAAGATTGCATCTGAGTTCATAAGTAAAGATAATGCCATATAAAAGTTGTATAAAACAAAATCTACATGAAGACCTCTGCTTTAGATTTAGTCAGTGGAGAAAAATAGGCATTTCCTATGGAGTAATTCATCCCAATGCAGCATGTAAAAGAGATCAGAAGTAGAAGATACAGGAGGAGTACCCCAAGCACAAAATATTACTTCAGCTATGCAAAACTTGTTACCCATAACCAGTTAAAATAGGCTTAACTTATATGTCTTAATAAAATTACTTTAATAACGATTTAAGATCAGCTCAGACTGTGTAACAGATGTCTTTTTTAATTTCCTTTTACTCTTTTTTTCTACTTGTTGCACCTGATTTTTATAACTGTTATATACTACTTGCTTCAGGCTTTTGAAATAGCTTTTCCATTAATGGGATCTGACAAAACCCTAAAAAAAATTGCTCTAGTAACCATTAAGAACATGTTCTGTTAAGACCATTTAAATAAGGGAAAAGACAGCTGCTTAGTGAAAGGGCTGCCTGAAGAGGAATCTGTCACTAATATCCACACAGTACTTTATTGTATTTTGTTCATGATTAGGAGATACAACGTGGAATTCAGAGCACTTGGGGACCTCCTTAGGCTACACCACACTCCTCTGCTATTTTGAGTTTGCATAGCATTCATCTCAGTGTGAAGGTTTAATCACCTGTCCCATAGGGATGCTACCATATGCATGTGTGTCTGTAGTGGTTCACACAGAGTTTTGAAATCTGGAAAATTCATCTTCTACTTAACTGTAGGCTTTAGCAGTCTAGTGTGACAATGAAAATAAGATACTGAGTGTGTGCAGGGAGATGTGACATCAGGTTTCAGAATATGGCTCAGTCTTAGAGGTTTTGCTGGCTGAGCAATGACCAAGCTTACTTTTATTTCTCTATATAGAGATTGATTTTGAGTGTGTCCCATCAAACAAAAAATCAGTACATGGTACAAGCAACTTAGCATGTTAGAAGATGTTTACTGATTTCCCAAAAAGAGAAGTTAAATATATTTATGCAAGGGGCTAGGAGAATCGTAGCAATGGAAACACAGATGAAATGCAACCCTGTGTATCTGGACATTTATTCAATATTGTTGATCTAACTATTATTATTGAGTATCATCTAAGAAAACCCTGCAGGAATGATCCAAAATGTTCTGGTATATCATTTATGCAAAGACGTTTTCTTGGTAGACATATAGTTCACACCAAAGGGTATTTGAGAGATTTCCTAAGGCGGTGGGATAATATGGAAGAAAACTGAATGCCAGGAAAAATTAACTCTTCTTGAAATCCTATACATTATAGTGCTGTCTTCCAGTGTTTAAACCTGCATTTTCACTTAGCATGCTGCCGCTAACTAACCAGACAGCTGAATAGGTGGTTTGTCTTTGGCTTATGTGCAGCTTGAGCATCCAGGCTGGACTGCTAGTTAATGCCAAGTGAAACATTTTTTGCCTTTGACTGTGCCAAGTACTATTTGCACCCACCAGCACGCTGGGACAGTGGTGCACAATTTGCCACTGTAGCAATGACCTCTGAGAGCTTGGGTTAAGTTGGAGTCTGATGAAGTAAGCAATAATTAAACATGATTTTACTGAAGTGTTACTTGTTTGCTAGTTCATACCTAAAAATGCTCATAAAGTCAGTATCAAAAACATGTTTGCCCTATGGACTCTAGCTACTCTTACAAAGGTCTTTAGAAGGCTTTAAGCAACATATAAAGAATGTCAAAATATATCCATTATATGTATGTGTATATAAAACCTACACAAGTTTCTCATTTTGAGTAATGCAGGGAGGGAAATGCACATGTCCTTTGTGCCTCCCTGTAAGGACACTGTACCCAGAGACCAGCAGTGAGGGGACTGCGGGCTGTTGACTTGACCTAACATTGAAAAACACAAATGCAACCATCACGATTCAGTGCACACCAAGTATGGGAGTACTTTCTTTTAAGGTATAGACAGGTAGATATTTTTACAGATTCAAATCTTAGTGGCAAAATGAAAGAAATCATGAAACTGGGAGAATTATACATGTAAGCCGTTTCTCAGCATGCCCTCCTTTACTAGGAAACACAGAGGATAAGAATTCACATTTCTGATCACTTTTTTGCTGTTCCGATTGGGATTCTTTCTCCGTGTGTCATTATAATACCATTTCTTCTGGAAGCTTTGTTATGGTTTCATGAGCCTGCCTATGGGTTTCAGAGGTTCAAATTACTGTCAAAGTATGTACCAGCATATGCCAACATAACTTTGAAGAAGTCCATAATACAAGTATTAGTCACTAGTGTTGCTTATCAGAGCAAAATAAGCTCTCACATACACCTTTCCACAAGGATGCCAAGTCATTTTGTAAGGTATTTGCATCAACTGACCAGAGTCAACAGTAGTTTTCTTTCTCAGTTGGTGAATTAGTTGGTGCTGAAAGAAAAGAAAAAAAAAAATCAAATGAAAGTTTAAGAATTGGTTTACTGGTTCCTAATATATTTGCTGGAGAGTCCCTTTGGTCTCTTTTGATATCCCATGCAGTGCAGTCCCCACCGTGCATTCAGTTTGTGGCTTATCTGAGCATCCTGAACCCTTTTCTCATCTCTGTTACAAATTTCCTTCCCTGTATAGCTTATAAAGAGGGATCACTGTTTTTTTCCACCATGTCTGGTTGGTAACTATGATGTCAAGAAGCCTTCTACTGCCAGGCGTTCTCCTTCCTCTTGTAAGGCTCTACCGTGGCCATGCGGGCATTTTGGAGCTCTTTGTCATTGTGCTCATGTTTTGTAGCTCCTTTGCTTTTCAGAATTATACTCCTTCCAGTTTGTGGTATTTCTGTGCTATCCTTTAATGTAAGCACTCGGTTTACATGCTGCTAAAATGTTCTCTTCTCTTTGGAAGAGCTCTTCAGCATCTGTCAGTCATTCTTTAGAACCAAATTAATTTGTTATTAATTTTCTGTGCTGAGTCCAGTTCCTCTTTGTCTGAGGCAAAGCCATGCAATGCAATGAAGCTTCCTATTTGTTTATCAATTGAACCCTCTTACTTTTTGCGCTTTTTCCCTTCAAAAATGTACTGAAGCTCTTTACCACGATTTTTTTTGTGTGTGGCTCACATCAGGTGTATAACTGGAAATAATATAGAAAAGATCTATAGCAGATCTACATCTATTCCTTTTTCCTAGTAATCTAAGTTTAGCATTAGGACTCATTTTCTTACAACTCCTTGCATCGTTATTCAGAATACTTATCATGACTACAGACTTTCTTCACTAGTTTATCTTATAGTTGAATCTGTTACTTGTACTCATGATATGAAAACTGCTCAGGGACTTGTATGACTGTCATTTGATTAGTCGTTAGATTATTAATAATTCATTCTGCTATGCACTTGAATATCACTGTCTGAGTTTCATAAATACCTCTGAAATTTTAAAAGCTATAAAAATAACTGGTCTATAGGGAAGCTTTGTGAATGCTTTTTCCTAGCCTGTTATTTAGATATGTCAAATCAAATTGGGAATTCATATTTCATCACCCAAGTTTGGAAATGGTGTGTATTAAAAATGTTTACATTGGTACTGAGGTAGAAGAGGAGCAGGTCTGCAGGGTGAGACAATGGGTGATGAGGACACAATGTCAAAAATGGTATGCGCTTGGCAGGGGACTTACTCGGTCCGCTTCTGAGTTCCGATATGGAGTTTGCCATACTATTAATTTACTCATCTAGATAATTCTCTCGTTAAGATCCCCGGGGACTAATCAGGCATTAGTGCTGCCGCAGACTAGCATTACACGGTGTGGCTGAGGCACAGAGAGAGGAGGAGATGCCCCACTGCTTGGGGCTAGGGCAGAGGGGAGTGCCTGCAGGGCTGCAAGGCTCCCAAAATCCTCTTACCCGGGCAGCTGGAGTGAGGCTGGGGGTCCAGTCGGAGCTTAACGGGTGTCCATGTATTTGAGGGCTTTGGTGATACTTCAACTTGTTGCAGAGTTTCTGGGCATGCATCGTCCCGTGCAGCAACCCACAGCTGGGGTTATTCTGGCCGTTCCCAAACCCACCAAAACAGGCACGTGGCTGCTTGGGCTGAGCACAACCGCTGTGTGGGAGACAGCTGCACGGCCTCCTAAAGGACTACAGCCTTCCCCCCCCACCCCCCTTTTCATTATTTTCTAACCTGCAATAACTAAATAGTTTCGTCTTCTCAGTGCTGTCTGGATAATGAATAACTGAATAACCTACGCTGTTCTTGCTGTGTATGATGCTGTTCTCCTCGTCTCCCGCTGCACTGCGTGCACGCCCACGTGTATACCTAAGCCTACTGCAAAATTTTTACTTGAGATTCCCACCAGCCAAAAAGCCTTACAGCCACTATTGCTAAGGAGCAACGACCTTTGGATAGTAGTCAATTTATCCTGACGGGTTGCACTAATTAAAGTTTACATTTTGTTTTTCAGAAGGAAAAAATTAACACATTTTATATTAAAGATACAAATTAAATGACATGCCAAGTGTTACCTCCTGTCATAAAGCGTAAGTGTGCACATTCAGCAGTTTTTCCATCCCTGTATTGGAATGTCTTCACCTAAGGCAAATTGTTTCCACATACATCTATGTCAGTTTTACATTCATTCAGCCAGAGAAGTTTAGGTAATGAATTTTACAATATGTAGGTGAAAGGTAATACCTAAAATATCTGGAGCAGATTATTTTTTTTGAGACACACTGATGTGAATCTGGAGTTATCTTAATGTCCTAAACATCCATTGTATAGTAAATATTGTAATTAATTGTAGTTATAAGTAGCTGAAATTTACTCCAGCTTTTCCTATTCTTTTTCTTCAAACAGCAGTGTTCATAAATGTGGTTAAAATTCCACAGATTTTTTTTTTCTCCCCCAAAGCATGGATTTCCCTTCTTCATTTTATGAAGAGTTTAGAACCAGATATTTTTCCTTTCAGCTCACCAAGGGATTAATAATATAAAACTTGGCAAGGAAATTGCCGTCTGCAAACTGGAGTGAATATTTCTTGATGTAATCCAGATATAACAGTTCCTTGTGCAAGCTGTACTTTTTGCAGCATAAAGAACATAGGAACGGTTTAGTGGTCTGTGCAAATAAAGAGGAAGCAACTTTAATTTGTAGGCATGAAGGAGGGGGTTTTTCCCCTGCTTTAGGCAAGGTATATTTAACACTGACAAAATAGGATTTAAAAATAGTTCCAGTTTGGGAAAAAAAAAATCCACTTGAAAGAATACAAGATTTGGGGTTGGTTGTTTTGGGTTTGTTTTTGGTTTGTTTTTTTTTTTTTTTTGCTGATGCCTTCCAAATTTATGTTTGCTCTGGACTGAGGTGATTCAGATTTTGGTGGCTGCCATGCCTTTTTGAATGAAAATGAAGTTAGCAGTTTGGGACTATGCCTGCAGTGAAAGCACAACAGTAGCAGACGAAATCTAGAGGTAGATGAGATCTAGAAGGATCCACCGTGCCCCTTGCTTATAAGTACTCTTGAGAGGGGAGGAGGGGGGGAAGCTGTCACCATGCTTTACATCACAATGTTGTCAGTGTGAAGTGTGAGTTCAGAGCATAAGTTTGAGCTTCATCATCTTCTGTGTCCCTGAAAATGCAGTCCTAAAATGGAGGCGTCGCTCCCTTGCACACATGCTCACGCTGCTCACAAGAAATATATGCCCTTGTAGCCGCAAACACTTCCTCAGCTGGGATATGCAAAAGGGTTGCCTATTAAACTGTTGTTAATCTACCATCTTTTTAATCTAAACTTTGAACTTATTTTCCCTATACATACTAAATCACCTTTCTGAGGCTTTTTTTTTCTTTTTTTTTCCATATATTGAAGTATCGGTGCTTTCCTGTCTGTACAGCAATGATGTGCATGATCATTTGAATTTGATCCAAGGAGCTCAAGCCCTGTTTTATATATCATTCATTTGTACAAGCAAATATCTGCAAAATGTCTTTCTTCATCCTCAAGGCGGGGGAAATGGATCAGATGCTTAGCTCTGGATAAAGGCTTTGTTTTACATTTTTCTGGTGCTTAGCAGTCATTAATGTATACGGGTGTATAAATTCATCTCATCACAGCAAACTGCTTATCTCGGAGTGCTTGAGTAGTGGATATGAACCGCTATGCAGTGCAGTTGTGATCTCACCTCCAAAAGCTGACGTTAAATCACTGCCTCCAAACCGAAGATGTGAGACTGCGTAAAAATGGTTTGATGCCTTTCCGCGAGCACATTGCTCTAACGCCTTTGAACAGAAGCTGCCAGCCGCATGTTTTACTAATAGAAACCAATCCTCTGAAATGCATTAGCTTGCTTGCCCAGCTAAGGACAATCTCCTTCATTCATGTGCACAATATAAATAAAAAAAGAGCAGCACAAGGTAGTAAAATCAGCCAGACAAAAAAACAGTGGAGGCATGTTCCAGTTCTATCACTTAATAAAGCACAGATATCCAAAAATGAAGAAAAGGGGTGCACAAGATTTTTTTTACAGGCTTTAGAGAATTTTGCTGTAATTTGCCAACAGATTTTGTAGGTTTCATGTTCACAAACACTCATCTGTTCACCAAAACATGTATGCGCTTTGGCAACGGGTACATCACATGATACGCACCTCCCACTGAGGTTTTTGGGTGCTGTCTTTAATAAACATTAACAGCAGCCACATATAATGCTAATTGCTGCACTGCCTAAAAATTATAGACGTTATGGTATACTGTTATATACTTCAGTTACTTTTTTCCTACAAATAAGTCAACTATATGCTTAATGTTGTAATAAAACAGAAACAAGAAATAGTCCTTGATTGCACTCTTAGAGAAATAAATGGGAGCATATTATTTAAGATGAAGCCCATAGAAAATAGAACATTATAGGGATGTCGTTCTTTGCTAAATACTAGCAGTTATTTTGAAATTTCTTTAATTCTCATTGATTATTATATACTACACATTACTGGAACTCACAGTACATAATTTTGTGATATCTCTTCCGTTAAATGCTACAATAAAAACCATACTTCTTAAATTATACTTTCTCTCCTTTCACTGATCTGTTAAAATGTTAACATATTGTACAGGATGAAACATAGATTTTTTTCCTTATATATATAAAAAAGTAATATAGTATATCTAGTATAAAAACTATTATAGTATACATACTGTTTTATATATATAGTATGTATAGTGTATATGTGAGTGTGTGTATATATATAGTTATTCCAAAAACTTTGAGTTTTGAGAGACAACAGGATGTTTCTGTAGGTGTTTTTAACCATTTATACAGAAAAACTTTATAGTCTGGAAACCTCTTGAAGAGGACGTCGGAAGGAGATATTTTTTATTAAATTCTCTAGGCTTTTTCTGGCACTTATTTGAACTATTAGGATATTTTTTTTTTTTAAGGAAAAATAGTAGTGTTGATTTTGGGCTAAACTTCCTCCAAATGCTATGTATAGTCAGAAATTCAGCAAAGTATTTTAGCACATGTCCATGCCTATTTTCAATACCATTTCAACCAGTGTTTCACTTGGACCCCATATATTCCTTCTGCAATTAGTATGCTCCGGCACCACAGTCTCGCACACATTCTTGTATCCATTTTGCCCTAATTAGCCCTCTCCAAAAGGGAGTGCTCCACAACACTGAACTGAATACTAATTCTTATGGCCACAGCATGAAGGAGGAGGGAAAAAAACATTCCTAGCAGCATGGGGGCCTAACTTTCCATCTCGGTGTCAGAGGGAGTGCGCTCCAATATAAATTTAAACATGCAAGTGTCTTTGTAACGTGTTTAAAATGTAGTTGTATTGAAAGTTTTTTGCAGAGGGGTAATACCTGCAAAGTTAGGCAGAAAGAGTTTGTTTACCGAATGCATTCTGCAGCCTTTACACCTCGCAATTCTTTCAAGCAGCTGCCTTTCCTCCTAAAGCATTTGCCTCTGTTGAATATTACTGTTTTATTTCTTTGGCACTTATGCTTGGTACTTGATTCATTTGTTGTTGTTGTTATTTGCAAAAGTAGCCTCTTAAATTTTATCATCATCAAAAGCAAAACAAATCATATACGTTTCCATAACTTAAAACTGCCATGCTTAATGCTCATTTTTCACTCATTGCTTGTTTAGTTTTTGTTGGCATTTTGCATGCTCAGGCCCTTTTTAGCGAGTGGGGTGATAAACGTCCTGCATGCTTGGGACGGTGGCCGGCTGAAAGCAATTTGGCAATAACCACCTAGTTGTGACTCCAGCTTAAAAACCCTACAAGAACTCTTTTTCACCCTTCAGTTCCATTGCTTTAAACAACACAGCACAAATACAAGGACTTGTAGTCACATCTGGCGCGATGGGCTTTTAATGCTGGCACCGTTAGAGGCACGTCAGTGACCATGGCTACAATGTGATCCTGCAAGGCCTTCCATGGTGGAAAGAAACAGATGCAGGCTGAAATCCCTATGTTCTTCTGAATCTGTGTTTTCGTTTAGTTACTTTTGCTGTAATAAATAGGGAAAATTTTCAGTGGTGGTGAACTTTACAGGTCCAACAGCAATGAAATCAAAGGTAATATCTTAAACTGCTCATGCAAAGCTCAGGATCACATTTTGCCAAGACTGTGAGGCTGTTTGTCTCATTAGAAAAATTACAGTTGTGTAACTGAAGGAGGGTAATCGCACGTATAAATTTGCTTGTATATGTGAAAAGTGGTTTGTGTTCATAGTTATAACCGTTCCTCAGGCATAAAACTCCACATGCTCTTTCATACTGAAATGGCTTTACAAGCTGAGGTTTTTGCTATACTGATGCAAAGTTTGTGAATAATAATTAAAAACATATAAAAATCCATTTTATTTTCATTTACTAAATTATCTTCTATTCCTTTTTTGTGAGATTATATTGCTATATGTAGCACAGGGTATTTTTAATGGAATGACAAGTGTAAGACTTCATCACACGTCAGCACGAGTAAGCACGATATATAACTGCCTTCCTGCTGTGTCAGGGGTGCTGAGGGTGATTAGAGCTTTACAAGAACGGGCCTATGTGGAACCAAAACCTGCCTTTTTGTGCCTCCTTGTGTCATTTGAAAGAAATCTAGCCGGCGTCAGAGAGGGGAGGTGATGTTCATTGGTTCATATACATAAAAAATTGGATTTTGTCCTCCTGAACTGAAAAACTTGTGTTGGTTAAATCTTTCCTGCCTTCCCTCCTATCCAAACATGTAAAGTAGTATGAGCTGAAGGGAAGGACACTGCAGTCCAATGAATTCCTTTAGTGAGTTTAATGAGCTTTGAATTAGGTCCTGTGGCAATAGTAACGCGAATGGCAGCAGGTCTTTTGTGATGCTCACTGTTTGGTAACAAAAATGCAGTTCACTTTGCGGTCAAAACACCAGACTGCAAACGAGTCTGCAACCTGGTTTGGATAATTTTGTAATTTTTCAGATATTTATTTGTTCAAAAACTATATTTAAGAGCAGGTGCCTAAGGGGGTTATTTAAAATAGGTTGTGTCTACGTTAGCGAGTAATATGGTGCAATAGATGAGCAGACTGAGGTGGTCAGTGCAAAGGCTCCTAGACCTACACCATCAGCAATTTGTGTGTCGAGGCTTGCGCTGTGGCTCCTAACTAAAATGCTAATGCGGGTACAAC
The DNA here is from genome assembly GCF_000699105.1 of Pygoscelis adeliae. Lineage (NCBI taxonomy): Eukaryota > Metazoa > Chordata > Aves > Sphenisciformes > Spheniscidae > Pygoscelis > Pygoscelis adeliae. The sequence continues at coordinate 4,865,068 of NW_008824186.1, read as the reverse complement.
CATGACAGAATTTTGATTGGATCTCCTTTAGAAACAAATGAAAAGGTTTTTATTTCAGAAGTACTTCCATCTTGCTTTTTTATTTGATAGAGAGCTCTTCACAAATGAAAGGAGCTAATTTAATTTATATTATTCATTTTAATTTTATATTATTTACCAAGAAACTGAGCGTCTTGAGTTTGGAATCGAATTTCTTTCAGGGTGGAAATGCCTAGCACATCGTGGGTCTAGCAGGAAACTAGTAACAAAAAGTATTGGTTGTGATGGGAGAAATGTCCCCAGAGCATGCATGCATCGTTCTGCTCCCAGGGGTCACATAGCTGGAACAGAGGTAACAGAAAAAGCAAAACCAGATGTTTTCTAAAATTATTAAAAGCTCTGCTACTCTCTGCTTCTTCATGCATGCTCTCACAATCACATTTCTTCTTAAAATCTCTGATATTTACACTCTCATGGGGACTGTATTAGCCTTCCTGATTATCACTTTTTCCTCCTTTGCTTCAATCTGTTAAAAATTTCCACCAATTACATCTCCCTCCCTGCTACATACACCATGCCCTGTACCTCTGCAAACTTCTCTTTTATTAATATGCAAATTTAAACTCATCATTTTCCTGTCAGCTTAGTAAGACTGGTTTCTCACCCTCAAGACTTTGGTAGATTTCTTAGCTGTGCCATTACAATAAGCATGACACAAATGGCTCTAAACCACTTCTTGCTTTCCCTGTCTTTGGGACCGCAGCAGTTAGTTTTGGACGTAGGTGTTTGGTTGGCGTACCACAGGCACAGCTTTCCTCAGGCTCGTTGTAAGATCCTGAGGTCAGTAGGACCTTTTGTGGCCTTGTTTCATAGATCTGTGCTTTCTTTAAAATGGAGCACTTTGCTGGACGTTATGAGAATGCACGGATTAAAGATATGCTCCAGTGCTGCCTGTGTAGGAGCCAAATAAGTGCACAAGTCCAGGGTAGCCCTTGGCTGCTCCAGGTTGTGTTGAGCATCACTTCTGCAGCTGTCTCTGCCTCTCCAGTGTGTCCTGGGTCTCTGGTCTGGAGCAGAAGTGGCTGGGCCAGTAGTACAGAAAGATATTGCACTTACTCTCCAGCGCCCAGTAGAGCTTCAGCTGCTATTTCACGGCAGATCAGTGCCAAAGGGGCAGAGTGGGATCAGGCATCGTCACCTCCTCGTACCATGGCTCATGCAGAGTGGTACTGCAGTCTCTGAACACAGAACATGCTCTAGTTTTATTTTTAATTTACAATCCTTAACATTTTTTGTGGGGGAGTAAGGATTTCCCTTTGTCTTCTTTTGAAGCCTTCACTTTAAAGCATTTTTTGCCCAAGAGCAACCTCAGACAAACCAGAGGAATGTGCTCTGTAAAGCCCAGCAGTTGCCCAACGAGTTGCCACCGCACAGCAATAACGAGACCTCAAGTTCAGAAACTCAGAAATGAGTGTTTCCAGTTGCAGAATATTGCAGTCCTGGCACTTGGCCACCAGCCTGTGCTCCGGCTTTTTTCATTTGTGCTGAACGTCAAAAGAATATGAGGATGTTTATTCCAGGGGGTTTTTTTCTGAGTGAGCAAGTCCTGCCTGTGGTGCTGCATTGAGGTTAAGCACATCTTTACTTTTTATTCTATAATTAGCGGAGAAGGGTTCTGGTAATAAAAGAGGGGAAAGAAGAAAGGACTGAGCAGTGCAGTGTTCACATGGATTAGAGGTTTACTTTGGCAAAGTTCACGAGCATGACATGTACTTGCATCACAGGTGTTTTCCCAAAGCATCTCGGCTGCCTAGACAAGATGTAATGGCAGCAACTCATCTGTGTGCTCCCTCCTGCTGGAGCAGGGCCAACATTTTGCTTAACCACGAAATAACTCATTCAGAAAAAAGAAAAAAGAAAAAAAAACCATGCTGCACTCTCAATTGTTTTCAATTACAAAAGTGATTCTTGGGACCAGGATTATTCTGATTTAGTCTGTCAGAGTTCATTCCATCATCACAAAAAACATAATCCTGAAGCTCAAGTCCAAGGCAGAGAGAGAAGATCCAGGGTCTGCTCTGAGTTTTGAGCAAGTCACTTTTATCTTTAGCTTCTCCCTTACAGAATGACAGCTGATCTCCTGCCTCTCTCGTGCTGTTTAGATCAGATCTGCTGGGAGTGTGACCTTCTGGGCCTGGGGATGTCTTTGATAGAGCCTGCTGTTGGCCGGTGTTCATATTGTTTGGGTCTGACTGACCACTTCAATAGCAATCATCGATAGAAAGATTAACGAACAATGTGTAAAACTGAGGACAGTAATGGGAACTGTTGCTGAGGCTCACCATGTTGCTGTAAATATCTCTCAAATCCTTGAACGCAAATTTGTATGGAAACTTGTATCATGCTGGGAATACTATCTCTGATCTGTAGAAGAAATATCAATGTTCTGAGATAGTGTAGTGTAATAAGGTTGCCATATTTCAGCTGAAACAAGCACTTTTTGATTTGCTTGTTGCTCTGGAAGCTGGAAACAAAGTCAAACACTCTCCCTTGCTGTTGAATAGGACCATTTGTAAATGCCTGACACATTAGCGACTGCTTTCTGAATCTGTTCCAGAAATTACACCAATCAACAGTACATGCTTATGCATGAGAGTTTAATTTGATTAGTGCTGGTGAGCTGGTTTAGTGATGTTGGCACAGTTTATCAATTATTTGCAACTCATAATCTGATGTTGAAACAATCTTGCATGAGTATCAGCATGGTTATTTTCTGTGAAATTTTCACAGCTCAACATCTTTAATTAATACGTGTTTACTGCCAAGTGAGAGATTGTTTGGGGCATAACCTTTTATGAAACAACGCAGGAAGTCACAACAGCTGTTAATAACCGAGACTGACAGACAGAAGGCTTTTGTAGAAAGTCAATATTAATATTTTTAAGGGTTTGAATTTTTTTAATTATTATTATTATGCTGTGATCCTCGAAGAGGATATTAGACAACGAAAATGAATTACTATCACCATCTCTACTCTTTAGTATGCGTTCATGTATAATAAACTCATCCAAATCATATAGAGAGGAAAGGCGTGATTTAGCAGACGTTTACTTTAACACAGGCGTTCATGGCAATTTATACAGGGGTGATGGGCAGTTGCTGACATAAGATGAAAGTTTTGATTTGCCCCATAGGAGCTTTGTTGTTGCAGGTTGGCTACACAATACAAACTCTGGCAGCAGCTATGTGCCGTGTCCTGTAAAGGGTCGAGGAGACCTTCATCGGGGATAGTTATGCCGAGCTGCACTACCCAGGGCTCTCTCACCACGGCAGAGCTGGGATGAATCCAGCCAAGTAACACCAGCAGATCTTGACCATGCTCTGTGGTCTATAAAAAGTCATTGGGAGTTCCCGTCCTCTGTTTTTAATGAACTTAGAAATCTGTACAATTAATTAGGACCTGAAACTGCAAATATACATGAAATTTTACCCTGAGAAGTTGCCCTGCTGGCTTCAGGGGGATGGTTTCATTAGGAAAGATGATAGCAGTGCTTATGCTTATGTTATTAGGACCTTTAGCTTTTAATGAATAATGTATGGCAGCCCTGTAGTAATATTAAATTTCATGTCATTACTTGTTCAACGCATTATGGATAACACATAATTGCAGTGTCAAGGGGAAACAGTGGTTTGATATTAGTTTTAGCCCTTTGAATTCTGCCTTGCAACCCTAAAAAAGCTAGGTTTGTATGTAAGCAGGAGAATAAATGACAGACTGAAAACTCCTGCACTTACATGTTACAATAATGTTTTGTATGTTCCTGGGGAACTAGCAGTTAGGTCAGTAACTTGCCTGTGCCGTATCTTACAGAACCTAAATGACACTGATAGAAGTGCTGCTTGTGCAAGATGAGTTTGAAGAAGGGTACATTCAAAAGAAAGGGATCTCTAGGGCTGATCGGGCAGCACAACTTTGTCTTGAAATTGAAAGATAAAAGAAAAAGAAAGGATGGCACATAAGCATGTGTTTCACTTTAAAGTGACAAAGAGCCGCAACTCAGTACCAAGAAACTGTAATAAATTCTCCTGCAATATTACAGAGTGTCAGTCAAAAGCATCTAGGAGGACAAGGCAGCTGTGGGAGCTCTTCTCACTAGATATGAAACAACTGAAGAGCTGGCAACGTAAGGTCTGCGTGGAGTCATCAGCTTAGCTGCTGCTGGGGAAATATCCTCTATGCTTTGGCATCTGGCCCCTGAGGCTGGTTGCTGGCCAAGTGTAAGACAATTTACCACTGGAGTGAGGCTGTTTGCCAGATGGATAAGCCCCTCCAACCTGAGCTCAGACTTTCTGACGTCTCCCACTTCTCGCTGTGCTTAGCTAAGAGCTCTGGCTGGGACCTGGTCAAAGGACTCGTTAATGGGGAATGGAATATGGAGAGTGTAGCTGGTACCCAGGGAGAAGCATGCAATGCCCAAGCATCCGCTCAACCTGACTGCTGTGCAGATTTGCGACACGGTACACGCAGCACCTGCAATGCCTTCTGTACGCCGATGTACTTAACCCCAAACTAATTGCTGTCTAATATGCAAGGGTATTGAAGCCACAATATATTCTCTATAATATTAGGAATTACACATTATTATCACAGGGTATTAATACAATATCATGTGTGCACATATATGTGTATATACATGTACATATATATATAATTTGGGGGATTACTACATGTTTCACAGTGACTTGTTAGGATCATGTTGCAGAACAAGGAGGAAAGGGAAAATCAAAGCAATCTCCCTCCCTTTTAAAGAAAGTGCTTTGGAATCAAACACATAATCATACCCTTTATTTTTAAAGCTCTATCTTCTTTGAAAGAAGCATGCAAAACCAACTGCATAATACTAATTTTCTCTCTCCAGAAGGGAGAGTTGACACTCCTGGGATTTCAGCCTGTGGTAAGGCTATTATAACCCTGAGGCTTAAATCACAATATGCTTCGATCTGCTATGCACATTTACTGTCCCAATGGACGGCTAGCAGTTTGCAACTGAGAATTAACATAATACGGCTTCTTCTGTTATTCCTGTCATTTATGTATCACTTCTTTAGTTATTCCTGTCATTTGTTAAAGCAGCAGGTATTGCTCTCCATATCAGGAGCTAGGATTTGGATCTGGGCACGCATTTTAATTCTAAGCGCTCCTAGGAGCTTGCAAAGCATGCTTCTGTAACCCTGCTCATTTTGTAATGTACCTCAAGTGGTCTCTCTCCTACGTTATTGTATACTGCAGGCTTGTAGTAGAAAAATGCCAATGGTTGTTGTTCCTGGTACCCGTCTTTCTTGAGAGAAGGAAGGGACAGATTTGAGGAGGTGAGCTGTTGAGGAGGGGTGTTTCTCTCCTTCCCCTGGAAAGAGCTGGAGAGGAGACATCGCTTCAGTGCCAGCTCACCGGCACTTTTCCTTTTTCTGCCGGATGTTCCTTTTCTGGCACCGATCTGTCTGGTGAGGGACAACAGGCTGAGACCAGGAATAAAGGCCCATTTCTTTGCTTCTGGCTGATTGCTAAACCTGATCGCTGGTGCTGAGTGCAGTTTAAACAGGCGAACAAGCATTTTGGTACTCAACACTCCCATTTGGCCTTGAGCTGCAAGTTTTCACAGTTTGTGTGCAATTACTTGCTTCAGAACAAGAAGTCTCAAGTGAAACTGATTTTAATGGGAGGTAAATTTGCAACACACGTTGAGATTTCTGTGCATCCAGGCTCTGAGGTTGTTCCATCGTCATGAGGAATAAATTATCTCTAAAGGCTAACAGCAAATTCGGGGCTCTGCTGGCATATTTCTTCTAATATTCAAAACAGAGAGAAGCGCTAGAGCCAGTTTTTAAATTGTACTTGTCCTTGGCTGTAATGGAAAGCAAATACCCGTCAACCCGATACCAAAAGCTATAGAACCAAGGGGGGTTGTCAGGGCCTTATACACAAAGCACTCAATCTGTAACTGCATGAGAAAACAAGGCATATATCTGCACTTGTGTTTTTAGGATAAAACCCTAATGTCTTGGAGCCCTATCTTGACATACCTACACACTATTATTTTGATTATTTTATAAGGAATTGAGGACCCAGGTCCAAGTAAAATTTGAGCAAACTATTAAATTGATCTGTATCCTTACCCAATTAGATATTTAAAGAAGGCAACAGACCTCGTGCCAGGCATTTGATCTTCTCCAAATACTGTAGAGTTGTGCAACAGAAGGAAACAATCTCTTAAGATTGAAGCCTGATGGAGAGGAACAAAACAAAAAAACTGAAATTAAAGCTTTTCCATCTGATTCCTTTATAACAAACTGTGAAATGTCATTGCTCTCACTGCCAGTCAGTCTTCTTCTAAAGCTCTTATGGATTGAGATAAGTTATTTTAAGTAAGAATTTAGATTTGGCAGATAATACTAAACTACTATGGCATAGAGAAGGCCTTCAGGCATGTTGGCATTTCACCCCTACTTCTGCACCTGACTATCACAACAGACACTGCTTAGAAATGTCAATACAGAGAAGTTTAGCTTCCTAACTATTCTGTGGTAAAGTTCAATAACTTTAAAATACAAATAGAGCTGTTCTTTGGGGTTTGGGTGGGATTTTTTTTACACGAACATAAACCAAAAACTATCCAACATATTACCATAGCTAAAGAGGAACAGCAGGGAGGAAGCATTGCACCAAATTCTGTTTTCTAACTAATGTCAGGAGTGCAGTAAATGTGGCAAAGTGGGATCTGTGAAAACAAATTCAGTCTTCCTTGCAGCCACCATAAAAAGCTCTTGAAGGGTGATGAAATAAATTAAGAATTAAGAGTATCCCTTGGCAACTTTAAGCTGCCAAAAGGTTGTTACTGCAAAGTTTTTACCCATACAGCTACCATGGACTTAGATAAGACCCCTCACGTAAGCGTCAACTGAAGTGCCTATTGCATAATTTAACCCAAGATAGTCGACCACAAATAAAACCATCCACAGGTCAGACCACACTGGACTCCATGGGGTGTGAGCAATGCTGTAGGTCTTGCTGCAAGGCCAGAGTTTACAGGGACAGCCTTTTCCTCAGAGCCTTTGAAGGAAATGCAGCTGCTGTTGCAAAGGAGTGCAGAGAACATCAAAAGTGAGAAATCAGAGAAATTTAGGCCCCCGTGAGTATGTATTATGTGCAGCTTTGTATCATGAGCAATCAATGAAAAGAAGCACAAGCTGTATTTTAATGCTGACTGCACAGAGGCAATCAGAAGAGCACGTGTGCGGCCAGTGCAGCGTAGCGCGAGAGGACAGGCGGTCCCTGAGCACCACTGCCCTCCCTTCTGCCTTCTGTAGAAGCTTGGGTTGCTTCTCGGCACATCATTTCCATGGGCACCCTTTGGCATCCCAGTGTAGGTGAACCTTACTGCTCAGTATATGCAGGCAATTCTTTATACTGTGTGGATTTTAGACGACCAATTCTAAATCTATCATCCATGATTGTTACAGAAGCCAGCAACATTTAAAAAATATTGACTTGTATTTTCTGTGGGAGAGTTTTTGTTTGTTTTACTTAGGTGGCTGTATCTTACAAGTTAGCAGAATAAACAGAAGCTTTCTTATTCCCGGAAACTGTCTTCAAGTTTGAAGGCAGGCCAAGAAAGGAAGGAACTCCAGTTTCTGTGACAGTCAAAGATATCTGTTAAGTCTGTGTTTATATGCATATCTGTTAACTCTATATACATAATTTTTATCTTTTCTACCAAAAAGCTGGTAACTCCAGAATGGTCCTAGATAAGACCCCAGGGAGGACTTAAAAATAAGAGAGGAACTGTGGAAAAGAGAAATTTGCTAATAGCGTAGTCCTTGTGTTTAGCTGGAGCTCCAGTGAGAGGGGAGAGATCTCCTTCTGTCGTTGTGTGCAGACGGTGGGATGACCCGTGTGCTAGAAGGGCCACGGGGAACTGCCTTCACCTTGTGCCAGAGGAATACGTTATCTCTGAAACCAAGGAAAATAAAGGACTCTCTTGTTCTGAACTACCTTCGCTGCCCCAGAGGAGGAAGGTTTTATGGCTAGCCTGGAGGATAAGCTTTCACCCTAAGGGGGAAATTGTCATGGATCTCTCTAGCGAGGGAGATGCTGGAGGGTGGGTGGCTGTGGCAGAGAAAGAGCCGTGTGTTCCTGCGTGCCACACATCGGTAGCGTGGGGGTTATGATTTGAAACAATCTGTAGTATAAGCTTTTGTCTTGAGATTTTGAAAAGTGTTCACACCGATGTAATCACGGTGAACTAATCTGAGTTACATTATCTTGGGCTGTGACTGAATCTGACCCCAGTGTGTTTTGCTTCCAAGTAGGAAAGGCGTAGGAATGATTAAGTACCCAAGAGTTCTTGTGAATTATGTTTAAAATTAAAGATATTGCTTCTACATAATGACTTACGTGCTTCGTTTTACAGACATATGGCTCATTCTCCATATGTTACATCATGAAAAATGTGGTTTGTAACTATGCTGTAAAGCAAGATGTTTGTGATTAGAAACATGAACTAGTTAATTATATCAGTTTTTTCTTTTAAAAAAATAAAGTAAATGGGAGCTATTAGAGTATCCTCTGATTATGGACAGCGACAAGATTATGTTTTACATATACATATAAATGTGTGTGCATGTGTACATGTATATATAAGTGTATATACGTATGTAGCATTCTCAGACAGCAGAATGCAGGTGGCTCTTTCTGAATCCCAAGAGCTGGATGTATATCCTGAAGGCAAGCAGATTTGAGGAGGAGATGATTGGTACGTAGACTTTGTAAGGCTGGAAAACTGCACCAGCAGTATGATCAATTAGTAGAAAAAATATTCATAAGGAACACGTTTTTTAAACCACGGCAACAGCTTTGTGGCTTTCTTAGTGACAGGTATGATTTCATGGATTTTCCACATGTCACTCTGAAACCTAAACGAGCCCAGAGGGCTGCTAATGAAACTGATCCCGTTTTCATGGAAAAGCCTGTTCCAGGAGCACTCGGTGCTGCCGACATTGGTGTCAGGAGGATCGTGAAGTAGGTAACCGAGTCTCGCATGCTGCAGGAGGGCTGCTGGGGGGGCTGGAAGGGTGGTAGGACACGGTTCTTTCTCTGGTTAGCAAAAACGGTCTAGTGGGACCCAGAACTCCTGAGTCTGCGAAAAGACACCAGAAATCTCACAGGAAAGACATTTGCTGTATCTCATCATCTTGAGTTGCTAGAGAAACCCCAGAGGAGCTTCAGAGATTTGGCAGAAAAGGTAGATAAGATGCAGCCAGGCATGTTAGGACTGGTATGCAGTGCTTGGCCCTGGAGATGCGAGAAGGAATCAGAAAGCAGATATATCATTTCTTCAGATATACTTCACTCCTCTCTCTTTGCGTAATGCCTCAGTGAGTATTCACTATGCTGGAAATTGTCAGTATCTTGAGGACTAGTTGCCTTTCTCCTTTTCTTGCTGGTGAAACATGCAGTCACAAGTAAAAGGTTGGTTGTTCAGCTTACTCTAATAACACGAAGTGTTACAACCCACAGTAATAAACTTCAGTGTGAACCATTGTTTTCCAAAAGAGTCCTACTGCTACATGAGCTACAGGAGGACCCTAAATAAATACAGGCACCAACGGTACTTATATCCTGTCTTCAAGGTTGCAACCCAGCCAATTAAATGCAATATGTCCATTTGAACAAACTGTTAAGAAACATGTTAAGACCAAGCCCTAGGACTAAAGTAATTTGATGTCTTTTTCGGTCATATTTTTGATAAGATCCTTTGTGTATTTTGGTCATGAAGTATTGTCCCTGTGCTGTTTAAGTGGGCCGTGGAGACTGAAGTAAGCAAGGTGAAATCAAAGCACACAAAGTTGCAGGCTAAAGCAAATCCAGGGTAGCAGTTCTGTTCCTTTCCAGAAAGCCGATGAGTTTTATACCGAATAAAACATTTTCACACTTTTATATTTTTTTTTTCTCCAAATGAGGTCAAAATCTGCAGGTGAGATGACACTAAAGATTAGACTTGCATTATCATCAATATTTTCTTTTAAAATAGTTTTTGTAAGTGTTTTTGAAGCCTGATTGGTTTTGGCAGTACATTTAAGACTGTCTATGCAGAAATACCTGAACAAAGGTTCATCTTATGTTCCATATATTTAGGTGTAATTGTATTATCTCCCAACCAGGAATCTCTTCACAAGAAAACTAAAGGAAGTAAAGAACTGCTGAGAAATGAAACAGATTTGTTCTTCTAGCACCAAGAAATAGCTTGACAATTAAATCACATTTAATTGCAAATTTCAATACCAAAAACATTTCCTTTACAAGAAACAAGAACAATAAAAAGAAGTATCAGATGATTTTGTTATACTTCCAATGGACAAAACATTGTCTGGCAAATTTGTGCTCAGTTCCTGTTGTTTTGTAGTAATAAGGAAATCGGTGTTAGAATCATGGCTTGACAAACAAGAACGATTGGAAAAGTTCTTTGGCAGAGATCAGTCTACACAGGAACTTGGCCTGTGTACAGTGAAAATACACCACAGATGTATAAATTACGCAGGTTGGGACAGTGCTGGCCAAAACCTTCTATACTGGAGTCATGTGGGAAAGAAAGTCTAGACATCATAGATTAACTTACTTCATCTAAAATCATACAATTTAGAAATTGCTAAAACCACATCTGGACAAGTACACACACAGAATTTTGTAACCAGTTACGTTAACTAGATGTTCAAACATGGAACCACGAAAGGATTTTAGCCAATTGGCTCTATTGGTAAAGCTTACATATAATTTTAGTTACAGTATATACTATATATAGAGAGTATATATGTTTTAAGCAACCAATGAATTAAGCCAACCAGACAGAAAAGAAAAAACCCTGCATTTTATTACAGAAAGTAGCTTGCAATCAAGTGTAAATTTTTACAGTCCTACATTTTTATAGCTGCAAATAAACGTAATTAAACAAGAATCCAAATTCCTAATTATTGGCACACATGGCCAAATTATTTAATAATTTTAGCCAAGGACATAGGCTTTTCTGCTGGGGACACAAAGTCAGGGTGGGAAAAGAGTAATGCAGGAGCATTCGGTCATTCTTGGGAAAGATAGGGAACTGTATATGGAGCTACAGTCACTTGAGGAAAGCAGGAAAAATTGGAGGTCTGATGGTGAGATGGGTTTTATGTATTGTATGTTACATATAAATCTCTATTATATTATCTGTATGTTTCTAAGAGCTTTGGAGTTAAACTTTCTTAGATGTGCCCCTTTTGGTGGTTGTGGATAGAGAGTCTGTGAGGTTATGCAATGCCCATGCCCATTGCAGACAGCCAGGTCACGAGTGCCCTTTTGGACCTACGTGCTCAGTCCCAAGTGGAGATTTCAAGGGGTCTAAAGACATTGCCAAGGAAAAAAGCTGTTCAAGCAACACACAGAGTACAGGGAGAACAGAGTGAGAACTCCCAAATCTGCTCAAAACTCCCGCAGGTCTGTCTGTGCTCTGTGTCTGCCCAGGAAAAGACCTACCTGGACAGCCAGAAGCTGGCTTGTATTTGGACATCGTCAAAGAACAGTGTATGGACAAGGCTGAAGAGGGTTAGTCAGCAGCCAGCATGAAAGTACTGTGGATGGGAACTGTGCCAGCATTAGCTGTATTACAAGGCAGCTATTTAGGAAGATTACAACAACTTTTCCAGGTACCATCTCTTCCTTTCCTTCTGGGTAAAGCCGTCTCCCCGTGCCCTCAGCACGCAAATTCCCGCTCCAGCATGCTCAGCACAGTAGGCGCATGGAAGACTTCATGTGTTACACCCTAACCTTCCTTTGTGGTCTCAGCTCTTGCCACCAATGGTGATGGTAGCCACTGCCGTATCCCCTCTTCTTAAAGCTTCCCTAGTCGCTTGCTTCCTTTCTGGGCAGCACATTTCAGCCATGCCTCCTGTGCCCTCCCCAGCTGAGCCCCCGCGAGCCACCCCTGCCAGCCCCTCCTGCTCAGGGACCCGGCATCCAGCAAGGGACTCACAGTTACCTGCTTAGCTGCAACATCTCCTGAACCTTGGGTTTGAGATTAATAATAATAGTAATAAGTAGTTACCTTAGTAATATACTAATAAGTAGTTACCTTCTGCTTGCCGGGCTAAAGTCGCCTTTATCTGTTTTACTCGATGCCCAACTGCTCCGGCTGCAGTGTGCGACTCCTGTTGAGGGGGGCCGGGGAGGGGTGTCTGTATTTACCCACTTCAGCAGCTCTCTCAAGATTGCTGTTCAGTTCAGACTAGAAGAGAGTATTGATACTAATTATTCCAAATGTTTTAGTCCCTACATGATTTTATGCTTTAAATATCCTATGCTATAATACCTTTGTAATCACGCTCTTTATGCCTTTCAACAACGTCCCCCCGCTGCTGGCAGCTGTCACAGCACACACCGAACCTGCGGCACTGGACGTGGCTTGGATCAAGTTGATGCAGACTATGTCCAGCCCTGGACTCCGCTCCTGTTGCACTGCAAACACAAATTCTCTCTGTTACGCATTGAACTTTCAAAAAACAACACGCTACCTGAAAAATAATTTCTTTCATCTTAAAGTATGGTGGGGAAGGTGTTTGCCAGGGTCCTTTTGACCAGTTTCCAGCTAATCTGGCCTCCACAAATACAAATATGAAACTGTTTACATGTCTAGACTAAAGCTACATTTTTAATTGAGAGGTTTTACTAGCAGTCATGATGGATGTACCAAAATTTGACCAAATGTCTGGAAGAGAACTACACTAATGCCTGTCTTGGGTGGCAAATGAACATAGGAGGAAAAAAAGTAGAAGAAGGAAGGAGGTATGTATATACAAGGGATGGCACGGTCTTTCAGAAGGCAGCAGAGAAACAGATTCCTCCAGTTTTTTTTCTATATTTAAAAAAAACAAACAAAACCCCCAGGATTTTCCTGAAAAGAAGTGACTTATCTCACTATTCTGACCATGCAAGTAAGACTAACAGGCCATTATTGCCGTCAGTTAAATTAACGTCGTATGTTTGTGGTATAGATACTTCAGCTGTGATAATGTATGCTGAAGCTCAGTATGGTTTCCTGCAAAGCCAGCCTAGGAAAAAATAGACTTAAGGACACAGAGACTGTTTTACTGGGAAAATGATTTAAATGTTATGAAGCTTTAGTGTTCGGGTTTTTAATGCATCCTTAAATGAAATGTTTGTTCAACTAGAAATGAAACATTTGGGAGAGGGTTTTTCATAGAAGATGGAGTGTTCACAGTTTGATTTTTAATTCAGTTGAAGTGTAAGAACCCAACTTACAGAATGTATTGAAGTGTCCGGTGTGAGAAAACTTAGATCTGATTTTTCAAGTGCATGTATTTTCAAGATGAAGTCCAGGTTTTCAAGTCAAGCAGTTGGAAAGTAAGAAACGCACGAGTGACAGACATTAATTTTCCAGTTGGTTTTCTGGCTAGCTGTAACTCGCCTCCCCTTCCAGGCTCCTCCTGTCCCCCCTGCCGGTGCCAGTCAGTGTGGCGCTATTCCCCCCAGCAGTATTAGGGTACTCAGCAGTATTAACTGTTGCTGTTCATCCCCTGTGTCACTCTGGTTTCTCTGTGTGCCCTGGTGGCAACTACTCCTCTGATGAGCGCCCACCATGAGCCATCCAGAGTGGTTGCGTTGTGCTGGTCAGTTCCTGGCCTTTTCCTCCGCTCATCAAAATGAGCTGGATGAGCTCAGCAAGAACCTGGACGACAGCCTCCATCACCCCTCTGGCTTGCGGAAACCAGCTCCATATTACGAGGGATAACCATGGCATACAATTATTTCCACGAGTTGCTCAATCTTTGTTTCTGAATTGTTTCAATCCTTGGCCCGTGGTGTTTTACTGGGAGGGTGTTCAAGAACTTTTCTTCTTTGATGGCTCATTTCCATCCAGTTTATGTCTATTTGCTATATGTATGTGTGTATATATAGTCGTTTACTTTAAATGGTTCTCATATGTTCCTAATGTTTAGCTCATAGTGTATTTATGGAAAGCAGCTATATTATTTCTCAGGCTTTATTTTAGTAGGCTTAATGCAGCTAGTGTCTTCCAGTCTCTGTCATAAGACAGATTTTTCTTTTCTTATGCTTTTTTTTTTAATTTGAAATAATCTTGCTTTAACAGGAAATTTCTGTTAACTCACTTCAAGATACAATCCAACTAATACTTTAACAATCACACTAATACTTATTTCTGTCCAAAATATCTTGGTTGAAATACACTAGGCTCCACTCAGATTCTTCCACAGCTGCATTCGAGTGGTTTAGTTCTCCTATGATCAACTAATATCCAAAGATTTTCCTCCTCTTCTGCCATTTAATTTGCTGAGTTCCACGCTCAAGGCAGAAATTCTTGCTCTCAGTTCCAGAGTACATGTTTTTGCCAAATTTTGTCCTGTTTCTATTTCAACGTGCAAGTTATAAATTCTTCTTTATCCTCCTCTTATTGATCATGCCTCCCAGTTTTTGGGCACCATCATGTTTTGTTAATATCCTCCAGGTCTTTGTGCCAAAACCACTAATGAAAGTATTAAATGATGTTAGTTCCAAGAATAGTTCTTGAAGAACTCAATAAGTTACCTTGTTCAAGTTGGATATTCTTATTTTATTACAATACAAGCACTTGCGGACCTGCTACCGCCCCTTAGCAACACTTAAGTATTTTGGAGAGACTTATCTTGAGTTATATAAGGTTTGTTGATGACTCCAATTTTATGATTTTACCCCTAAAATCATAAATAAGCATTTTCTTAAAATAACAAATGATAAAGTCCTAGCAATACAGTGGGGTTTTTTGAGTTAGTTGAGATAGAGTGACTATGCTGGAGACATAAACAAACCAAGAAGAACATCAGTCATCAATAAAAAAGTTATTTGTAGTTGAAATCTGCCATCCTTGTAAGTTTGTTTAGATCCTGCAATACTTAATCTTTTCATCGTGAATCTCAAAACTTTTCCAGTTTTCCAAATCTGCTTAGTGCATGCAAGAGGTTTGTCAGGGATCATGAAAAATTACAATCTTTTGATAACTTCAGTTGGGTTTGAATTTCAGTTTTCAGGTCAGTTGAAACTAAGTTAGCTTAAAACTTAAGGAGAATGAATTCATGTGAATTTCAGCTGCTTGCCTGGCAATGGAAGTGAGGAGTTCTTCCCCTTTTCATTGTGAACCGAAATGCACAGTACAAGGGAAGAGTTTTGACGTAAGTCTTTCTTCACACATTCAATAAGTTAGTGGTCATGCTACCTTCTGCTGAAACGAAGGAGTCACAGCAATGAACTTTGCAAAAACTGATTTGCATCATCTTAGGAAAGAGAGGGAGTGGACTGCCTTTTTTAGTGCATGAAGCGCATCAGTAATATATCTTTTATCTTTATAGGCAATGAATAAATCATGAAAAAATAAGAGGTGCTTTAGTTTTTATCAGAAAATCATTACCGTACTTAGAGTATTAGACATATGTCAGTCTAGCTAAATGGGTCAATACTACATCAAGACCTAGCTCAAATCTGAAATATTATGTCTACTTTTAAAGAAAGCAGTAATACGTGAGCTACATATTCCATCTATTTCTAAAGGATGAGCTCTCCTTAGCAATTCTTTTCATTCCAATTGACTGTTTAAATCTTGGTTATTATTTTGTTTTCTGGCAAGTTAGTATTAGATAAATATTTGCATGAACTGTGTCATGTGGGTTCAAAGATGCACACACAAGCTAATGTTTTCTGATAATGTATATTACTTTGATGGCAACTGGCAGCCATTACTGTAACACAGTTGGGATTGTGGAATAGTCATTACTGGCATCAAAAGATGCATTTGTAAACCACAAGACAACTTAGTTTCTCTAACTCATTTTTTAATGTTCTAGATGGCTATTGGAACAGCTGTAATCAAAGAATGAAATATAGTGTAGCACTCTTATTGTAGAGATGTAAAAATACTTGATAGTTGAGTGAATTGATCTGGCTGCTGTATTCATCAGTTTAAGGTGACACTGAGATTAATTTTCACTTCTTTGTAAGATAATGGTTTTTTCCTAAACTTTTTTTTTTTTTACCTGCACTGTATGAAGAAAACTAACAAACAAAATGGCCCAGTCAGAAATTGGAACCATCAGAATTTCATATGTGGAATTTTCGAGGTATTTTATCACAAAAGCCCTAAACAAGACCTAGTGCTCCTCAGGGTAGAAATATTGGAAATGGAAAACCGATGAAACTGAGACGCACGTGGGTTTAGTTCAGCTCTAATCCTAACAGTGTTAACTAATGATATCATTGTCTCTAATCCAAAGGCTTTTACCATTATGTATGGGTATAATCTGATATTCAAGAAACAATTTTTTTGTATGAGTATTGGATTCTTAGGATCAAATTTGCCCTACGAAGAAGATCAGCATAAGCATTAGGCAAGACTTAAGTGCCATTTTGGTCTTTGAAATGGAAATTTAATTGGTGCACAGTCCTCATGTGCCCAGGGGAGAGGTCTGGGTAGCAGAGGCAGAGCCAGCATGTGGATGTGTTTTAACCAGCAACTCTGGGAACTGACCAAAAACCAGGTTGCCTTTGAAGGGTGGTCTTTTAATAGACCTAGGTGGTTTCTTACTATGAGTGATTATTTAATAAAATCTGATCTCCCATAAAATTGTTCATAAGACATTTTGAGGCGTCGATCTTTGATAGCTGTATCCTGCAAAAGAAGGTATGCAGTCAGGTTATGGAAAGGATTACACGCCTCGGCCCCTCCAGCAGCCAAGGGCCAGCCTCAGGGATCTGAAATTCCCTTCCGGAGCTCCCTGAGAAGCCAGGTTTCAAGCCTGCAGGAAATTATGTTTTCCTCAAGCTTAGCTTGAGTTAAATCAAAACAAATCCGAATCTTTTTTTGGCAAAGCAGCTCTCCCAGCTGCTCACTGGAGTAGTCATTCTTACACTATTTTGTTGTTAATGAGTAATGTTTTTTGTAATGTCTGCATCTCAACTGGGAATTAATTGCCATAGCAC
>NW_008824186.1:4844509-4847640 GCF_000699105.1 Pygoscelis adeliae | reverse complement strand
CATGAGTTTTACTTTTTTCCCCCTGATTCTCTCCCTCATCCCACTGGGGTGGGGGAGAAGTGAGCGAACGGCTGTGTGGTGTTTAGCTGCCTGCCGGGTTAAACCACAAGGCCCAGCCTTTTATTAGATATTTTTGTCTGATTCTGTTCCTGTGTTCACATTTGTGAATTCCCATCTGAATTACCCTATGGCTAGTATAGCACAATGTTGTTTTAACTATTATTTATTTGAATCACAGTTAAATACAGAAGAATCAACTACGTCCATGAGCTAAGACAGCACTAGAGATGGTCTCTGTCCCAGAAACTGGACCCCATAAGGTGAGACCCCTGTAGTATCTGATCAAGATATATTTCATCCCATATGGTTTCCTCATACCTTGATAATTATAATCTAAATTTTTACATTAGGGCGTGAGTTCCAAGAGCATGAGATAAAGAAAGATTTGTCCTATAAGGTGCTAAGAAGCACCCATGAGCTCTTAAAATATAAATAGTACACAAAATTCAGTGGCTTGTACACAGGTATAGAACAAATCAATGGCAGAGCCAGGAAAATGTCAAGTTAGAGAAAAGTGAGGGATTCCTAACTCGTGCTGTCTCCACCACTTGCCCTGAGCAGGCAGAACAGGCTCTCAAACTCTTCCACCTGCAAACCCCTGTGAGGTCGAGTGAGGGAGACAATGACTCAGTAAAAATGAGTTAATATAGGTATCAAGGAACATAAACAACTGATTGTCCTATGCAGTACATTTTGGTAGTCTGAGAAGAAGAACAGTCTTTTAGCACCAAAAATGGTACGTATTGGTGACTGCACAGACACACAGAGCTAGGGGAATGCAAGATTTCCATCCTTGAAATAAGGAAGACAATAATCTACTTACAGGTAGGGGGAAAAATTGATGCACGTGGCCGTCATCCAGGGAAATATTTTACTGTAACATAATCTAGGACTAATTTAAAAACAAAACAAAAAAGAAACAAGAAAAACTGCATCTTATATATTAGCACCTTTTTTTTTTTTTTTTAATACAATCTGGCAGCTGTGTAGAGCACATGACACAGTAATATATGTCTGTGACTGCTCAGGTTCACAACAGAGATGTTGGCCCCCCGGCTGCCTTTGCCCCCTGGGCGTTGCAGAGCTGCTGCCCCCCTGTCCCAGCGCTGCTGACGTGGGCTCCCTCCCGGTCCGTCCCGAGCAGCTGCGGCAGCACCTGGCAGGGCCTTGTGCCGCACCGCAAAGGAGCACAGCGGCCAGCGTCCCCTCTCCCCTGGGCTCTCGGCCAAGGCAGTCAGTCTAAAGACACTGGGGGTGATTAATCACGTTCTGGTTTCAGAGGAGGAGGAGGAGGAGGCTCAGCAGCGCAGCCTTTACGCATGCGATGCTCAGTGAAACCAGCAGGGAAGGCGGTATGGGTAGAAGAGAATGCCGTGATTTTCCAATTCTTTTTAACTTGCAGGATCATAAGTGCCTTCCTGAGCAATAGGTATTTAACTAAGCACACACATAAAGGTCAGGAACTAGGCTGCATGCTTTGCTGAGCATTGAGATATCTTGATTTCATCACACCACCTCTGCTTTATTTCTCCTCTACTATTAGTTCACTGCAGCAGCGGCTGCAAAGATGAAAATGCCACTGCAACTTCAGTTATTAATAGTGTACAGCGATTAGTATAATAATTTGATAAAATCCCGTCAGCTGCCACTGGGCCTTTTGGTGATGTGGAAACTGTTCTGGATCAGATCTGCCTAAGGCTAGTGTGACACCAGCAATGCTTTTGCAACCTGAAGGGCTGCCACAAAATCACTCATCTACGTTAAAAGCCATTGCCATCTTCGAGATAATGTTTTCTTTCTGTCTGATTTTTCATCAAGCAAAAAGCTTGGCCATGGCATGTTAGAAATACAACGAATGCAATTTAGTTTAGATCCTGTGATTAAACTTAATTTGCTTCAGAAGAAGCTGCTTACACTGGTTAATTGCTCCAGTCTGAAAAGGGAATCAATACCTTCTGGCTGAGGCAAACAAGAGCAAATCTCATACTCTGTCTGAGGAAGAACAGAAAAAAGGTTATGAACTTCATCACACCTCAGATGTGATTGCACAAGCATGTATTGCTGTTGTGGTTTAACCCCAGCCGGCAGCTAAGCACCACACAATTACTCTCACATGGTAATTTTTAATACACTTTTGTAGAAAATTTGGTAATTAAAAAGGATTTTCTTCTTATTTTGCAAAAGAAATTGATACAGGTTTGTGCAGTGTGCAAAAAAAAACACAAGAAAAAATAATACCAAATTTGTGCTTAACTTAGAGCACTTTCTTGGAGTTAAACCCTCAGGGAACCGACTTGCTGAAGGATGGGCCAGATCCGTAAAGAAAGAGATCATTTACAGGCTCCTGAAATTCTATTCCATTAGCAACAGATGGTAAACACAAATATAAAAAAAAATATTTTGCAAGTACATTCGATACTGCCTCTTTAACTTTTTACAGAGCTGCTTCACATGTCAGACTTTCCAGAGGAAAGAGCTAGGCTAGATCAGCAAGTTTGCTAGACAGGCATTCTGTAACTATATATGGATTTTAAAAGAAACTTAAGCCACCGGGGGCTTGAATAGTAATATTTTGCAGCTATGAATTAGCAAGAACTAATTGAGCTTCTTTCTATGAATTAGTGCAACCAGAGATTTGAAGCAGAATTGTTTTATTTGAGAGGAAACTGAACTTGAGCTGGGTGCCTTGGTTGCCCCGCGGCTGGGCGCGCGAGACCTGCCCCTGCCCTGTTCCCCGTTGTTTCAGCATTCCCAGCCCCACTGAAAAGAGACCTGCTTAGGAACAGCGGTTGTTTTGCTGATCAACTCTGCCGAGCACTGAAAATACATTTTAAAAGTAACAGCTCTGAAAGAGTTCGGTCGCTTTCTGCAAATGCTGTGGACTGTTTAGACATATAATTAATGTAGACTTGCACTTATGGAAACTTGGCCTTTCTGCTTGGGGTGTTGTTGGCTAAGGGTGTGTTCTTGCTGCTTTTTTTTAAGGAAGGAATGGTTTGTTATTTATTGCTGAGCGAAACGGCAGGCGCTATTAATATTGTAGTGCTGACAGAGAAAGCATTTTCCCAGTT
>NW_008824186.1:4826144-4844485 GCF_000699105.1 Pygoscelis adeliae | reverse complement strand
TTTCCCTTGAAATGCTTGTTCTCTTTCCATAAACAGATGCAAACAGACCAAATGTTTCCTGCAAAATAATGCACTGAGTACAAAGTAGCAATAGGAGGGTTATCTTGTTGATGAAAAGACATATTTTATTGTATGTCTGCACACATCAAAGCATAAAAATTTCACCAAGACGAGAACTTTCTGTGTAAAGGTGTTTGCCTGCAGCCAGTTTTATGCTGTGCTGTATAAAGATGACAGGTATTCAGGCGTGAACTGATGAAGTAGAAAGTTTTTTGACTCCCGTCTCCCCAGTTATACCATATAATGCTAATTTTTTGCTCTGAGACTCGCAGCTACAAAGCCCTTTTGTGAATATCACTTGCAGTGGTGCTGCCCTGCCCTGCCCAAAGAGCGAGAGCTCTGCAGGAGATGGGGATGCTCTTTGGGGGCCTGAACCAGATCACTGAGTCTGCACACACGAAAATTGCTATAATTTGTCAAGCTTAAGAAAAAATAAGTGTTTGGGGATATATATCTTTGAAGACTCTTTTAGCCAAATGTCTGATATTGGGCAGACTCACCCTACCCCCAGCATACTGAACAATGCATACCAAATTTCAGCGCTGAGTTCAAGCCCCTGAAACAGCTGACCTTTAAAGCAAAAATGCTTTGCAATCCCTGGCCAGTCGAAGCTGCCGCAACTGAATCGGAGAGACATGCTGGGAAAACTGAACATGAGCGTTTCTCATTGCTGTGAGAAGAACGATATGATCTCAACCTGATATTTTTCATTCTTTTTTTTCTGCTGGATGTTTACTGAAGCTCTGTCCTTCCTAGTTGATGCTTTAAACACAGGATTGTGTTGCCTAGAGTTTTTTTTTCCCTGATATGAAGAGTATGGCAAATAGTCTAGCCTTTATTCCTTCAGTTTATCCCTGCTTCCTACCCCAGGACCACTGGAACTGTGAAACTGCCAGCAGCTACCTAGAGTTGGACAAATACAGGTATGACAGTAACTGCAAGAAAGAAAGGAGACTAGGCCGTTACAGGAAAATGCTACCATTACAGTAAGCTTGTGAGCCTATAGTGAATTATATTATGCAACCAGAGCTCTACAGCTTTATTTCCTGGTCACATGAGCTTGAAGCCACAGTATGGTAATTCAAAACATTGGTTAGAGTCAAGAAGTGTAAGAAAGAATTGTCCGAGGAAATATACTACTAAACTGTTAAATGAGATAAAGAAAGTAGTAGCTTCCTAAAAGAAAAAGAAAACACCTAGAAAAAAAACAAGAAGCAGAAAGTTTCTCATCCATTGGAGAAATAAACAAAAGAAGACTTAATTTTTTAGGCTTGAGAAAAATAAATAAAGATTTTGGAAGTCTGTCTAGAAAAAGCTCTTTTAGAGCTTCTGATTTAATTTATATGTTCTTTTGGGCAGAGATTGTAATTTTTTGTTGTTTGTCCAGAACTTATTGCTGCAGGGTATTATTCATAAGCAGAGCTTGTTGGTGAAAAGTAAATAAGAAACGGCATCAGGAGATAGTAAGAATTGTAACCAACAGCCCAATGGTACATCAGTCTGTTTTCTCACATTTCACATTCCCAGCACTTCAGTGTACGCAGGGCTTAAACTGGTTTGGACTTCATGCTCTCTTTTGGGCTGGGTAATGGTAAGGCTGTGGTTACGCCAACGCAAAATCCATGACAAGAGGGGATTGTACACCTACTTAGTAGATGGCTGCAATATCAGAAGCTTGGTGGAAAAGACAGGCAGCATAGGTAAAGTAGAAATGGCTAGCTCCTAATAGAAATAAATCCTAGTGAGTTATATTTTACGGGTTCCCCGGACACCATTCTTTCCAAATCCGGCAAAGCCACTGTGAATGAGTCACCTTATTCCAATGCTCAGGATTACGCTAACCCAAAGACCTCTTGAACTATTGTATTCATAATGCTTAATGATTCTCTTCTCATTTTACCTACATACAAGTGGAAAGTACCAGAGAAATGATCCTGTTCAGCCTCCTCTGCGGTGTATTGGAAAAAGCACACATGCCTGTTTTTAGAAGTGGCCTTAGCCAGTTTGAAGCAGAGGGATGTTTTTTCAACAGCTAGAGCTGTTGTTAACAATTGCCTTGTTCCTCTCAGGTATTTTGTTTTAAAAAGCTTAAAAACTGGGGTTTTGACTGAAAAGGTTTTGGCGGGGGGGGTGGGGGGTGTTCAGGTTTTCAGTAGCTTGATTCCGGCTCAGTGAGTTATGTGGGGATTTAATTTTCCTCTGGGTTCCTTAGAAACCTTCTATAAATGGTTTAAACTTACCAGGCTGGTTTCTTTAGTCTGTCTGGTTCCTCAGTGTGTGCTCTCCATAAAGGCTGCCTTGGGTTTTTATCACCTCATCATTGCTCCTGGTTCACTGGTAACAACTGACGATAAAGGAAATCTCCATGTAGGCTAAAGTCCCCCTGCTCACAGTGCCCTGTGATACAAACTGTTCAGGTTTTTTTCTTCCATAGTGGCTGTTTTCAAAAAAAAATAACGGATGGAAGACAAAATGCTTAACCTTGCCCTTGTTATCATCCCCACAGGGTATTTCCAGGGAGGGTGCTTTCACCGATTCTAGGCTAGCTTTATACTTTTTTGCCCCATATTGGGACAGAGCTTTGTTTTCAGTTTGAAAAAGCACTTCTAGTCCTATTAATATAAACATAGCTGTGGTAGCTGGTGCAGCTGCAGGAGGTAGCTGTGAACCAGCCAGCTCCATAACTATTTGCTAGAAGCGTTGCCTTTGCGGTCCAGAACTCACTGCAATCTGCAGTGTCATGAGTGAAGCTGGGCAAATACCTGGACATTTATCTCGAGCTGAGATCTGGCCACAAACAGCTGTTATCAGTAGTCCCAAGATAACACAAGTCTAGAAGCTGTGCCTGTATAAGGCAATCCAGTACATTTTGACTGCTGGCAAAACTGGCAATAATCCCAAGGATTTCCCCAGCATGGAGCCCGAATCTCTGATTTATCAGCTAATGGCTTTCAGTCTCCAAGGTTATCATTCTGATAACTCTCCTGAGGACTAGGATTTATACCTTCAGCAAGCGATTAGGTAGAAGGGCATGTCTAGCTGTATTCTTGATGGCAGTATTTTTTTTTCTTTAAGCCGATGTGTTTCTTCCCTGACGTCCTTCCCGTTCTCAGAAATCACTAGATTCATGCCACTACGTCCATCATTTCAAAATTCAATTATATGTTTCATTTCAGGCAGCACTCAGGATCACAGAGAAATTTGCCATTTTTACAGAACATATAAGCAATTACAAGACAGCTTCCCACTGCTATCTGGGAAGAGCAAGTGTCCAAGAAAAATAGAGCAAGAGTAGTACAACTTGATCTTTGTTAGCTCGTATCTTAGAATAGTCACGTAGTTGATGTGCAGCATGCATCTGCACCTAAATAATGATGAGACCCATCAAACTGAGGTCCTTTCTTCCTCTAGAGTCATATGCTAACTGTCCTGGAACAGATATTGTTATTAAGCAGAATTACAAAATAATCATTTAAGGAAGATAAGCAAGTGGAGGGGCAACATCTGTGCATCATGTGCTAAATGTAGTGCAGGGAGAAAGGGACCTAGCAATTCAGAGAGAATATAAGATGGTAAAAATAGTGAATCTCATCCCACTCTTGATTGGAAGCCACTGTGTTTTTTGCTTGGATAAATAAATGCAAAGGGGAAAGGGGAAAGAAGAACTGTTCAGCTTATTTCTCTGTGGCCTTTAGCAGTAAACCTTATCTTCATGAGTGCTGACACAGTGCTGAGAAGGATCGCAGCCCTGAACCCCACCTGCCATGGAACAGGCAAGAAGGAATGGGCTTTCTGGGCTCCATTTTGATGCCTAATGCTCAGTTCTGAAACTGCAAATTTTCAGCACCCCTATTTTCTGCCTGTTGCACAGACACTTGTGGAAAGAGCGTTTGTTGGGAACAAAAAAACCCCCGACGCATTGGGATCTCTTGCACAGGTGACACTGGTGTGGGGAAACAGATCTCTCAAACAGGAGGGCCGGTCACTGTCTGGACGGTGGTGGGAGCCCCCACTGCAAGGGTGCTTGCAACAGCATCTTCAGCTGGATCGGGTGAAACTCTCCAGGCTGCTCTTCTGCTGCATGCTCATATCCAGCTGGGCTGTGGTCCTATGGGACCGCTTTGGCAAACGCATGAGCTGTTTCTATTGATTATCTTAAACTGTGAACTAAGCATCTCCTGACTATATTAGCTACATATAAAAGACTGTCCTATGCAAGCATCTGTCGGAGCAGTTTCTACTGAACATTTGTAATTCTCTGTGCACAGTTTGGTCAGTTCTGCAGGCAGAAGGGCTCGGGGCAGCTGCTGGGACTGCCAGGTTCTCCACCTGGGCTGTTACTCTGCATGCTGAACATGCAACTAGTGCTTATCAGCTGGCTTCTGTGCAGCAGGCACTGCTCAGGGGATTTCTGGGCCTTCCTAGACTTGCCCCTGGAGATGTCCCACAGCAATGAGCAGAATGCTATGAGGTGACTCCCTGTCCCAGGTCAGCCCAGACAATGTGTGGAGATCTGGGGAGATCCTGGACCACCCCAGGAGCTGTTAGCTGAAGTGTGGTGGGCGTAGGCACAGGCACTGTCCTGATACACAGCTACACCTCGGTTGTAGCTATGGGACAAGCATGAATTTCATGTTATAGTTTATTTTATAATTTAAATTTCACAGATCTTGCCACAAGCCTTTCATGGAGTGTTGCTGTGACAGCATTCATAGTACCACCGAGATTTAGTTTTGTTTGCATTTTTTCTAAAATGGACTCCTCTGAGTAGCTCTGTAGCTGACTGTCTAAGATTATTCATATGGGCCTCAATTTCTTCAGCAAAGCAGTGAACTAAGTGTTATAATTTGCATCAATAGGAACAAAATTGCTCATCTCAGTGCTGTGTGCCTTTAAAGGCCCTCTGAGCTCCCACCCTGCTGAAACACATCTCCCACAGAGTAACTCAGAATGGTTTGCAGCCATTCTCCATGCTCCTTGTCCTGTTTAAGAGCAGGATGTGGCTGCTAAGGGTTTGGCTGGTCTGTGAAGGCGTTTGAGGCTTAGGTCAGCATGGTCCAACCAGCTGCCTTGACCACAGGCAGAGCTGGCCCACTGCCCTTCTCCTGGAGGAGACAAGGAACAGCTGCTTGAGCTGCAAATGGGGCTGCTGAAGGCTTCCTCCTGCACCGGCCCAGATGCCGGGCAGCCGGAGTGACGGCTCCAGACTGGCATGGGAGCACCCGGGCAGCACTGCCAGCCCCATGGCACGTAGGTGGCAGCTGCCAGGCTGGCGCAGAGGCACAAGAGTCTGCTGGTTAAGGCTGTGGTTAAAACATGAAACTTTGGTGAAATGGAGGCCTGGGGCACCTATCTACTGAGCTACAGGGCACTCCAGTTGCCAGCCTCTGAACTGGCACTATAAGCCTGGCACTCTCTCTATATATATGTATAATGTTACACACACAGAGAAGAGATTCTGCTATAGAGCGTTTCTAGCTGTGTGCACGGCTAAGAATTAGTGCAAGGAACAGATTAGTAGCAAGCGCTGTCTGAACATTTGTTTGTCCTCAGATATTTTAGCAAAATAAAAGGGATTGCATTCAAACAGCAGGGAAAAGTTGACTTTAAAATGAGGAGATGTGTATGGTTTAAATATTCCATAGTGATGTCATGGCAGGAAGTTAAGTCCTGTTTTTTTTTCCTGGTTTAAACTTAATGGAAAGGGTAAGACAATATTTCAGCTACTGCTATGCCTCTAAGTGGTGTGCTGCACGGAGCAGCTGGGTCTCTGCATGTGCAGAGACAGCATGTGTATACACAGCATACATCCCCACGCACCCTTGGTGCAGAAGTCACAGTTCCCCTGTGGGTATGAGGAATCACGCTGCCATGATCCCATTGCCAAATACGGTCCATAAAAGTCAAAGTGTACACATAAAAAAACCCACTAACTAATCCTTGCAAAATCCAGTAAGGTAAAACTTATGTACTGTTATCTGTGTTCTACAAGGGGATGAGCCAAAAAAGAGAGAACACGTCAGTGACTACCTATAAGATAGTCTTAAAGCCCCCAGACCTATGAATTGGTACTTCCAGTGTTTCCCTGGATGTCATGGTATTTTCTCACGGAGGTAACCAGCCTCATACACACTAAGGGCAAACCAAATTTCTGTGCTAAATATCCCAAACTGCATACCGGATCAGGTTAGGTATTGATGGCAAAACGAAAGATGATTCCAGAGCATAATATATTGCAGGAATCACACTCAGTCTGATCACAGAAACTGTTTTAAAACTGGATTTAAACCCAGAGCAAGTGCTCAAACGCCCTGCAGTGAGACAGGCTGCCAAGGCTGTCCCTCTCCCCCACCTCTCTGTGTGCCGAACAGAGGCTGCGTGTGTTACTTAGCTGAGGGCAAGCACTGCATGGGATCTGACACAGCAGCAATGATGAGAAGCAGGGAGGGAGAGAAAAGAGGTATTACTATTCCTACTTACACCTACTTTTGACTCTGCACATTTGTAGGGGCCTTTAAGCTTTTTATAGCTGGCCCAAGTACAGCGAGAACAAATCAAGCAAGCAGCTGGACAAAGCCTTGGTATTTCTGACCTATGCCAGCATGGGGGCATCCAAGCTTGCATCCAAGTGTGCCTTGGGATCCAGCAAAGCTTTCAGGAAAGACTTGACGCTTTCTTTTCCACGTCTGAGTGGTGCAAGTAGCAGCAACCCTGGATATTGGTTTGTTAGTAGATAACATTACTGAAAGGAAATGTTTTGATTATATTAAATAGCTGTCAGCCTCAGATGTTGTTCAACAGTTTGAACTGTTGATCTTTTACATGGATTTTTTCCTGAAAGAAAATATTTAGTTAACACTCACCATTAAATCAATGAAAAAAAATGCGCTTTCCTGACATATATTCTCTTTGATCCTTACTAATTTGCAAGCATCTCTGTCCATACTTGTCTTTGTCATAGAATGATAGAATAGTTTGGGTTGGAAAGGACCTTTAAAGGTCATCTAGTCCAACCCCCCGCTGTGGGCAGGGACTCCATCTTCATAGTCATTGTGAGAAAACGCCATTTTCACATTTTTTATGGCTTATACTTGTTTATATTTTGCTCTGATATGGTCAGCTTCTAGTATTATATGTGGTTTAAATAGAAAAGACATGGTGGTAAAACAAAATTTCTATGATTATTTTGTGGGTTACCCTTAAATTGACCGGTACAGCTTCAGAAGTACAAAGCAATTAGTGGGAAAGGGAGAAAGGGCTGAGATGCCTGGAAGGGACATGCGGTCAACCCATTTTCCAGACCTCCTCTCAGAAGATCACCCATGGTGTTTGAAACTTGCTGGCTCACCTGGGTGACCCGCTGGTGGGGATGACCGTACAGAAAACATCTGCTTCCTTAGACCCTTGTCTTGTGAGGACTCAGCATATGCTTCGCTTTCTGGATATAACTAGCCCTGCGGAGTTTGGTAGGACTGTGTACATGAACACAGTTAAGTACAGACAGGAATGTGGCCTTCAGCCTTAATTTGTCCAAAAGCATAGATGGAAAAACAGGTCCATTTTTTTCTTCTTATGAATCTATAGGAATTATCATGTCATAGTGTGCTTCGTCACCTCACAGTATATGGGGATCAACACAATTTTAACCAGGCACATAGAATACATAAACAAAAAATGGAAGGTAGTACAACAGCTTTAAAGAGCCCCTTGGGGCTGGGAACGTGTCCTGAGTCCTGTCTGTGTCAGTTCGGGAGCCGCTGAGAGGTAACTGAAAGGGTCTTCTCACATGGCAATCTGCACAGGTGCAATACTGGCCTTTCCAATGTCAGTTCAAGCTTCTGCTTCAGTGTCAACATGGCCAAGATTCAGCCTTAATTATTTCTAGTATTTTGGATAGACTCTGCTTATTCTTTTGCAAAAAAAAAAAATCAGATTTCCCATAGATTCCTTCAGAAGGACTATTACTATGGTTCTCACCATGCCCTACGCGCTCCTCTCAAAATGGCATGCTGCCCAAAGTGTTGCTTCCTAAGCAGAGAGACTGCAGGCACATTTGCCTGGCTGGGTGAAATACAGCCCCACCCTCATGTTGCCCGTCAGGCTTTTCTCTGCCACCCTCTTTTTTAAGAGATTCAGACATCTTTTGCTGGTTTTCACTACCATGGCTGATTTACAGGTGATGAGCACTGAGGAACTCTTGTTTTGGGTTTGTTACAGCGTCACAGAAACGTGTGCTGGCTGCTCTCGAAAGATCTGGTGGCTAAGGCTGCCTGCTTTCAAACCCCCCACGAACCCTGGCGCAGACCAGCTCTCTCCAAAGAGTCACCTTCAAGATCCAGAGTCTTGGACTTGGCTGTGGAGCCTCCTGTCAACATCTGGTCCAAGAGAGGAGGGGAGGTAGGACTGGAAGGGTGTGTTTCCTGAGCCTGTGCTGTCTCTTACAGATCCCACAGCTGCTGATGCTGATGGTAGTGCCCAGAAGTGTGAATTTGGGCAAACCACTGAGGACTGCTAAAATTTTGATGCTCCTAAAGGCATTATTTTGAGGTCTTAAAGTCCTGTCTGCTTACATCAGAACTGGTATCCACATTCAACACACGAGTATATTCTGTTTATTAACTGTTATGTATTAGCTTCAACAAGTGGGATATGGTTTTCTTCATACAGTCTTACTTCACCTACAAACACTTCTGCTTCTAATAGACACGGGGAATATGATGAAAGAGAATAGTTTATGCCGTTCCAGAGAAGATTAGACACTTTTTTATTTGCCAATGTATTCCACTTCCAACATATTTACTGCTGTAACATCTGGACAAAAACAGATGTTTGGTAACCAATGAAGTAACTTTATCAAGTTACAATGTCTGGAGGGGATTGCTATTGCATTACTATGTGTTAGTCCCACACGGTGTGACTATATATCCAGTTAGTTAGAGTCCCAGCTTTATGTATTCGATGAAGAGATTAAAATGGAATTTTTAGTTGGAAAACAACAGAATAGAAAGGCTTCAGAGGAGAAAGTTTAGTCTCTAAATTAGATTTTATTTATTTTTTATCATGTGAGGCAATGAACTGTTTCGTTTGCATTAGTTAAGAAAATGTTTTAATCACTCAGCTGTTCCTAATCAAATCATAGAGCTAATTGTTTGAAAATGTTTGATAACCAAAACCTTTTGTAAATGCCAACACTTTTGTACACCTCAGCAGAAATGAACCTCTGCTGAAAATCTGTACCAGAAGTATTCTTTCCCGTGATGATTTTTCTCATGCAACAACTTTCTCCCCAGGCTAGCTATCACGTATCAATAATTAGTACCAAATAGCTGGTGGTCAAAGAGAACTGTTAGAAAGCATTATGTAGGCTGTAATTTGATTAACAATAGCAAATTCTTTTTTGTAAATCATCTGGAATTAACACAATGAACAATCTAGGAATTACAACTCGTATCTGGAAATGCCTAACATTTCTGGAAACTTATGTTTCCAGAAACAACCAGTGGTTCCTGTATTACTCATTGTGCTGATTCCCAGATGACTCGCAGCCCAAAAAAAAAGAAAAGAGAAAAGGCTACTGTCTGCAAGTAATTTGCAAGTAAGCCAAGTGCAAGCAAGCCAGTTACAATATAGAGCAAAATACTTCCAAGATCCATCTTTGACTCTGCCCTGTGGAAGGTATGGGTAAAGTCCCCATCGCTTTCAGCAAGAGTTAGAGAAAACTTGTTTAGAAAATGCAGTCCTCCATGTCTTTTCCTGAGTATCTTAGTTACTAAGGTAGTTATTTTCTCCATTTATGCTGAAGCAGCTTTGGACTCCCTTTTTGTCACTGCAGCAGAAGCAACACCAGCAAATGTCCAGAAACCTTTCTCAGAGGTGTGCTCACATTTTTGACACTGAATTAAGACTAAACCGATCCCTTTCAGAAAAAAAAGGAGGGGAAATAATACTGATAAATGGAATAAGACAAACAAAAGTTTTTATAATGTGCAAATAATACAATTTAAATTATTGCCACAGAATTAGTGGTCCTAGCTACAACTTATAACTTTCAAGTCTTCCCAAAAGTATAATGCTCGTTGCTCACTTTAACACTTTTGAAAATCCTGTGCACACGTTTTCAGGAATGCGAGAAACCACCACAAAACAAGCTTGAGTTTGCAGCCCATAGTTACATATGATCCCAGCTGGACTACTTCAAAAGAAAGGTAGGTTAGTTTTAATAATGTCTGAGTATGTTTTGGTTAGTGCATCCATCTCGGACTAACTACTTGTTAGTCCAAATTACTCAGTTTTACAAGAAATCAAAAGATTAACAAACTACCATCCATGATTATTCAGAGTAATGTTAGAGAGCTTGGCCCAATAGTTTGTAGGTTGAATCGGCGCAAATGTATAATGTTTTTTTAAAAATCAGCAACAGGAGAAAATGAGCAAAATGTAGTTCTTTAAAGATAAGTACATAAAAACATATAAGTACATTTAATGGCAATGCCTCTTACTTGCAGCGTGAGTGGCAAATCCTCAGAACCGTGCCTGGACAGCAGCCTGTCCCAGCAGCCCCTCTGAAAGCGCAGTTTCTTGGGGCAACAAAGGTCAAGCACATCTCCAAACTGTACTCTGCACAAGGTGCTTTGGGAGGTAAGTGTGAAGATAAGTAGAAGATGGGAGAACCTGTATGGTTTCATTACCCAAAGAAATCTTTGCTGCTATTCCCAGCATTTTTATTTGCGGTAAACTACTCCGTCATCAAATTTACATGCAAATGATTCTAGTGCAACAAGAGGTTAAGAAAACACAGCGTATGTCACCCCTTGCCATCATCCTGTGTGCAGACTTTCTACAAAAAGGCAGGGATTTTGAAGTCTAATGCCATATCACTCCAGGCGCATAACCTGCAAAACGTATTATAAGGCAACAGACTAAGTAGTGATTTAGCAGGTTTGAAACCAAGGGTGAAATCCCACCTCCCACCAAAGGTATGGCACAGTGCCAGCGGCCGGCTTTTGCCCGGAGGTTATTGGTAGTATATCACATTGTACAACAGGGGAGCCAGAAAGGGGAATATTCGTTGCCTTTTTTTTCAAAGCAATATTTGTGTCTCTGAATGTGCCTGCCTTAAGCTGTTTGGAAAATGGGGTGAAAGAAGCCACACGCTCCCGCTATTCCTTTCTGGTCAGCCATTGTTGCTGCTGCCTGCGTAACTAAGTTTCCAGCACTAAATCTGCAGGTTCTTCCTTGGGAGAAGAGCAGGAGGGGAAGGAGAAACAACTCAGTAGTTGTAGACAGGCTCGCTCTGCTCTGAAGGCTGCCGGCACCAGATAAACAGCACACGTTGCAGCCGTTTAACCCACGGAGGTGTTCTGCCTGTGCATTACTCTTGCAAGGAGGATGGGTTGTCCAGCCCTGCCTTCCAGACACTTCTTGGTTTTGAATATACCCTCTTAATTTTAATTTCAAACAGTTGTCACAGCAGTGCTTTTGTTTGGTTGAACCATCTTAGGGCTCCGAATAGGAAAGTGTTTTAAATGCCTCCGAAGCTGCCTACTGTGAAGCAGAAGCATTTATTCTGTTAGCAGAGGGAAGCTGCTCTTGTTTGTGCTTCTGTGTGTTTGGGCACTGAGATCCTTCAGCAAATTTACGCTCAGGCATCACTGTCTAACCCTGGAGGAAATCCTCCCAAGTCTGCCGCGGCACTACAGCGCTGCTCTCTCAGGCTTTCCAGCGCCCCGGCGAGACGGTCCCTAGGGAAAAGCAGGTTTATCAGCTGGCACAGGCTCTGGGAGCATAAACCCCCGTGGGATTAAACCACCAGAACGGACCGATTTGTGAGACCAGACGTGGTGTTCAGAGGCTCTGAATGCCAGCGGCAGGGCCGGGGCTTTCTCATCCAAGGCAACCAAGCTGGAAGAGCCATAATATTTCCTAAGCCTAAACTAGCCCCCAAACTTTATTCAATCCAGCTTCTTTCCATTAAAGCCAATTGTACAACTTTGCTTCTTGATCGTAAACGTGGAAACAGGCGGGTAGCGTTCCTGCAGCTCTGCAGAGCACCCCATGCCCTCTGGTTCAAAGTCAGTCGTAGGAAACGACCACGCTGGGGCTCCAGGTCGAGCTGCGGAGGCAAGTTTTACCAGTGCCCATCGCATCCTCTGCAGAAGGGCCCGCAGAGCCACAAGTGAGTCATCTTGAATGCTGGTTCCTAAGCCATGCCATTCTGAATAAAAGTCGTAAACTGTAGTAGGAGGTATAAATTCCCTATCGATATTCTGCACCAACCTCAGGCATGGGAGAATAACGCAGTGTTAGGGCTGCTGAATGAGTGCTCTGTGTGCACCGAGTCATTAAAAACCCGGGGAACAGTCAACCATGACTGCACAAAAATAAATATAGAGCTGACTGTAAATAGTACCCCTTCACCTGCTTCTTCAAGTAGAATTTTATAAGAATGTTTGTTAAAGGGAATGATTTTTAACAGGGAGATTTTGGTATATTTCAGTTGAAACCATATGCTTGGTCTTATGCTGCTCAAATACAAAGTTAGTCTAGTTTTAAATTTAACACACTGTTAAAAACACCTAAATAAAAATCCAAGTGAACGTGTTAGGATATAGAAAGGACATTTTCCAACTCCTAAAAAACTGATCTGGGAACACAAGTGAATTTTACTATAGAAGCATGTTTTGTTTTATTCTTTATTTGCTACGTTGGGATAGGTATGGGTGAGAGATTAAATCAGTTAAATCCTAGGAATTTGTTTTTGTAATTTTCCATCTTCTCTCACTTTTATCTGCACAAAGGATACTATTATAAATATTTCAGTTTTATCTGAGGCAGAGAATAGAAAGGTTAAACTGTTGTGGAGACATGTTTAATAAAACTACATGCGGTTGGTTAGCCTGAACATGTAGGCTCCCACTCTAAATTCATGAGCAGGGTCTTTAAAAGATTGGTGAGAAGAGGAAATTTGATGACTAATCAGTATAAAATGTGTCAGGATCGAGCTTTTTTTCAGGAATTCATCCCTGATCTTAATACTTAAGATTGTGTGTGTAAATCAGAAAATGCCATCCTTATAAAGGTGGCAAAACTGGAAATTTTATAGGGTAAAATCCACCTAATTTTTTGGGGAACCAACCTAGAGAATAGGCCTGGTGAAATTCGGTTTCAGAAAATTTAGATGTTTTCAAGACCCTGCCTCAAATGAATACATTAGATCACAGGACTGCAAATCCTAAGCAACTGTATCAATGGATTAATCCCATTGGAAATGACATCAGCATTTCCCCACCAGACTCTCGTAGATTTCTTCCAAGGCTTTTATTCAAATTCTTTTCCAACCCTGCCTGAGCAGAACATGTCAGGTTTTAAGCATTTTCTATTTTGTAAGAGAGGGAGAGAAGGAAAGAGAAGTAAAGTTGTGGGGTTTTTTAAAATCCTAAAATAAATCTTATCTTACTCCTAACAGGTTAGAGGCAAGGAGAATGTGTTATCATGAATAATTAGCGAACTATGTTTCTGTAACATCTGCAAAATATATGTTTTCACATACAGCTTTTTCACGTTCACATAGAGCATTAAATATAACGCAGAAAGGACTGAAAATCAAATCAACATTTTAACAGCACGATACGCTGTCTCTGTAACAAACCACATTTACAGTAATGGGAAAACTTCTCCGGGTGCTGGCCAATGATGATGCTTTTTAAAGTGTTTTCATTTCCACTGAGGAAGTGTTATTATTTCCACTTCAGGAACCTTGCTGAAGAAATACTAGTGATATCCCTTCTGGGGTTCGAGGTTTTTCGTCAACAGACAGAAACTGCGCTAGTATAATACCAGCAAATATTCATCCCTCTTCATCTCTCTTTTAACCTCTTCCCTTCTTAGGAAGCATCCAGATGCATCACTTCTCTTTTCAAAAATGACCTGAGCACATCCTCAATTTTCTGCTTTAAGCAAATTATATTTACAGAAGGTAAACCAGCACCCACTACAGAGAGGGGCTGTGGTAAAATCTCTTTTTGTATTTTTCTGCCAAGGTTGAGCTCATTTTGGTGTTGGCTAAAGTTGAAGTAGATTCAGTACTAATTGCATATTATTCTGAGACAACCAGCCTGACAGACTCTTTCTATTAGCTGTAATCACGTTAAGCCTCATACCCAATACTTCCTATAGCTACTCATGGTTTTTGAATTCGGTTTTCTGTATTGCTTATCCAAGAAGGGCCAGTGCTAAAGGACTCAGAGGACTCTATGCCCAGACACAGCTGTTGTTTCAGCCTGAAATCTGTCAAGAAGAAAAGGTTTATCAGAACCCACCAGCTTTAAACAGAAGTTAACAACAAAGTTGTTTTCTCCACAAATTTGTATTTGAGAAATCTCTTGTTCTTGAATTAAACTCACCTTTCTGAGAAATTCAAAATTTCAGTGTAATCGCAGATAAGCACGCTGGTCCTGGAACATTCAGTACGGTTTGTGCTTCAGCATATTCATCCCTAATTTCTGTTGTATTCCAAAGTTATACTGAATGAATATTAAGTGCTTTATAAAAGTTTCACTCGACAAACCTTTTTTTATTGTGCAGCATTTCTGGTATATTCTTATGGCAATTTTCCTACAAAAAATGGCATTATTCTTTCACGGGCTATTTCATGCCCACCTAACTTGATGTCATTGGAGCATTTAGTGCTACACCCTACAATTAGAAATTACACACACATACTTGTTAGTTTCATGTTTAAACAAGGTATCTTTATGTAAAGCTATAGAACAGTTCACAGCAGGAAAACAGAAGCCAGTAGTCAGAAAACAACATTTATACCCTAAAGCCTGTGGGGCCTTTAGGACCATATAACATGTATCTGTTCTTCAAATTAATGGCCATTTACATCTGAAACATTTTGATGCTGCAAAGTTTACAGCCGCCATCATCTGCGGCAGAAATAGCAAGCACGTGTGAGCCAGGAGCCAAAGATGAAGCACTGCTTGCAGAGGAAGATTATGCAAGCGTCACCTGAAATCCAGTGCCGAGCTGCGTATTTGCCATCAGTTTATAGGCAATTTCTGGACTGGAGGCTGATTTTGGTGCTGTTGTATAAGAGGTTAGGCGGAGTAAATTCTGCAGTTCTTTATAGCACTATAAACCTAATGCTGTTGAGTGGAAAAACAATGGCTTTACCACAGCAGAGTATATCATGCCAAGTATTTGTAAAAAGACAGTATCACTATGCTGCTTTATTTTTGTTGCCAGTACTATTTCCTCGTTTTATGCAAAAGGAATTTTTAAATGCTTGAGCAGGCACAGAGGGTAAAATACCGTCATGCTGAAATCAATGGGCCTTTTGACAATGCCAGGATTTCAATGAGAGCCTTCATGGGAGCATGCCACAAGGAGCAGCTGTTTCTTGGATGCGTCCCAAAAGCTCCCCAGATATCTGATCTCATTCAACTACCCCTATGGGTTCCCAGCAGAAAATGCAACGTTCAGCAAACGGCTTGCTCTCCTCCCTGGTTCTCTCCACCCCATGTTTCTGGTATTCCTGAGAAATTCCCTTCTGTCCTCCTTTGGGTTTATTGCCCTCTGTGCCTTCCAGATAATTCCAGAAATTACTTTTGAAAACTCTATGTTGACACTGATTTTTATGTTGTTATTTCAGCCATTGCTGTGGTGTTCGAGCTGCCGTTAACTGTGATGAAAATGTCTGACCCTTGAACCCAGGTCTTGATGGATAAAGGTAATTGTTACTTTCAGTGTGTGTCTTTCAAAAAAGAAAAAAATCTGATTTTCATTTGTATGCACAAAGTTTTATGAACAGTTTAAGGGTATTCATATTAGATTATCTCACTGCAGTCTTACGACTTTTGTCTTTTAGATGTGATTTTGGAATTAATAATGGATACTTATGCACAGTATTGTTCTGTCAGTGTGAGCCTACATCTTTTCCATTGTTTGATGCTTTTCAGTTAGAACTTAGGATTCTGTTGCGTTGTAATCCTGAACCATAATAGGTATTGCCTTGGATCAGGCTGTTGTGCATCTTTCAGCAAGTTCCAGCTTTTACCAAAGCTTTGCCCACCGAGTCACCAAGGCTGCAGATCCCATATTGCAGACTTCCTTCGACATTCCAAGTGGGTTAATTGAAGAGAGACTATTTTGATGTAAAATTTAAATAAAACTTGGATAATGCTTGTTGGATTGAAAGCAGCAGCGGCCGGGAGTCGGCAGCTGCAGCAAGGAGCAACAGACACCTCTTAGTCTTTTAATATATGAAGAGACGGAGAAAAAGTATTTACTAAGGCTGAATTTTTTACCCACTGTGGCACTGGTGAAAGCATAACCATGCTGACAAAGCTATAGCTGAGTGATTTACAAGCACGGTACTTCCATGAAGAGACCTCAAAAGTGGAGTCCACCACAACCCAAGTATCAGCCAAACCAGTCAACTGGCAGTAACACCAGCCGGGGTGGAAACTTATGTAGATAAAGTACTATGGCTGGCAAAGAATTGGGAATCAAATAAAATATTAGGTGAAAGAAGAGTGTCCTGGGAATAAAATTGTTTGAAAGAGCCCCAGTTGGCAAACACAGACCAAGGACAAATGCCAAGCAGGCTCAGTTGAATAAGCTTTAAACCTTTTATAGAAAGCTGAAGCACAAAAACTTAGCCTAATCCAACCTATTTATATGAGTGTTTTCTGAACCTAATTACAAATTTAAAATGTTTCCAAATGTGTGGAATGTTTCTGTTTGGATAGCTTGTCTGGCCTGGGCTTTCAGCAGTGCAAAAGAAGTTGCCTGGACTCTGCAAACATTGCTCACCTTGAGGTGTATGCGCGCGTGGTCTTAACTGACTCCGAGGCTTGGAAAGTCTACTTAAAGCAATGCAATAAGTGAAGGGTTCAGCTATTACCCTTGCTGTCTCTGGGTTAGGTTTTTCTTGGTTGGCTGACTGCTTGGTTTATTTTTTGCTCTTGTTTCTTGGTGTTTGTTAGTCTCTTATGACCTGCGCTTACGTAAAGCACTTCAGGAGGCTCTAAAGTCAATACTCAGGAACGCTGATAGCGCAGGTTATCATTAAGTATTAAAGGCCACACTGCCAGTGAGAACTTGCATTCAGTGCTGCTGTGTCGTACTGTAAAGGGCCTGGCCACGTAGTTAAGCCCATTACTGAGCTCCCACCGACCTACTCACTGGTAGCAAGGGCACCTGGGAACAGAATCAGCAGCCAGCCACCAAAGCCAGATACGTGGAGAACAGGGGCCTTGCTGGAGCCTCTCAAGGAACTGGAAGCAAAGAAAGGAGCAGCTCGTGGAGCTCAGCACGCTTGAGCTCAAGAAGAGCAGCTGGTCTCTACAGCAGCTATTTGCTTCACTTGTGCCCAGAAACAGGATAGCTTGTGATTACAGAACGAAGCCGCTGTGAGGGAAGGGGCTCAAGACTCTGCGTTTGAAACGTAGGTGTCTGAAGTCATGGCAGCATAAGAAACGGTAGAGCCAAAGTAGCCTGAGCCCCACAAGGCTCTAACCTAGAATGCCCAGCATAATCGTGAAAAAAGCAGAGAGCTGGCCTATTTCCCAATCAAGTTAACCGTAAGCATCATAGTTATTTACAACATGCAGAAAGTATCAGGACGATACTTAAAATATTTACATTAAAGAGGTGATATAAATATTTTTGCATGCAAAGCCCTCACAAACAGCCGTGGGAGTTTTAACTCTGGATGACTGCAGGATTTGGTATAATCTCTGCTAGCTGGTGATTTTTTTCCATGGAAGAGGAAAGATGATGTCAAAGGAGCTGGCAACTTTACAGACCCTTTCTTTTTGTGATCTCACCTTGATTTAACAACTCAAAAATAGTAAAGACAGATTTATACTAGTTACGTGCAAGGTTTGACCCTGCTGTAATCCAGCTACTGGATGCATGCGGAATATTGTTTCATGAAAGAGAAACCCTTAAAATTTTACATAGTCAGCCCCGCAGGACGAACTGTGTTTGGATTTTCCTCAAACGCAGCTGACATTTTATTTAAGAACAGATTTTGCGCTTCATTTCCCCATCTTTACCCTGTCAAGGTTTATTGCATTACACCTTATTCTTGAACCTGCATCTTTTCCCCTTTCAAGTTTTTAATCAGCGACAAACCACGCGGCCTGAGCGAGCAAGCGTGTTTGCAGCTTTGCCAGGTCCCTCTGCCCCGCGGAGCTGCTGTGAAAATCAGACTGTTGGCACAGTAGTCATTTCTAACGGGAAAAGGAGAAAAGCTGAGCAATCCAGGTTCG
>NW_008824186.1:4816906-4825039 GCF_000699105.1 Pygoscelis adeliae | reverse complement strand
GGCCGCAGCCCCGCCGCCAGCCCCCCGGGAGGTGCCCTTGGGCGAGCGGAGGGCGCGGCGCCGGGGTCTGTCTGGAAGGAGCACCTCCTGGCGCAAATACATCCTTCCTCCTGGAAAAACTTATTTATTATATTTGACTTCCTAAGCAAATAGCGCGTTTCTATAAACCGGGAGGTTAGAGGTATGTTTAAGTTAATATCCCATATTTAAAAAATTACCCCGTGTTACGTTGTTCATCTTTGGTTACAAAGTGAAGTAAGCTTTCTCGTCTCCGATTCCCTGTCGTCGGTTTATGTATCGCCTTTTCTACTGCGGCTCACCTGCCGCAAACGTGGATAAAGCGTGGCGCTCGCCAGCCACGTCCGGACTCACGCGAAGCAGATGCTTAAATTGCTTTTGTTGTTAGTCTCCTTCAGGGGGAAACCTCTGGCCCTCTATTAACTTTCTTAAACTTTTGTAACGGTATGTATTCTACGCACGTAAAACATTGTTCTACTACGTAACTTAAAGCTGTGATTTCCATTTGCGTTTTGAAAGACGGGAACTATTCTGACAGGAGTTGTACTCTTCCAGGCTTGCTTATCTGTGACTCTGAGCTGTCATAACCCCAAGAGCCAGCCAAAGGGGCTCGGGTCCTGCCAATGCTGACACAGATTTTTATAGTAAGAAGAAGGAGCCCTAGCAGTGGTGGTAGTTTCAGATCCCAAATTTGAGAGCCGGGTTTCTTAGGGCATGTTTCTAAAGCAGACAAAAAGGTTTAGTCTGTGCCAGCACAGTGACATTTCTCATTGGTGCCTTTGTACTTTTGCCAGCTAAGCTATTAATAAAAGTATTTGTGCTCCTAGACAATAGCAAAAGTGCCTAGTGGGAAGGAGGGGGAGGATTGTTTGGGTTTTTAGACTCATTGCTACTTAATTGTCAATTTGGGGTAATATGGCTACTAGGTTACAGATACTGCAGGCAGAATCACTGTTCGGATGAAAAAAGTTCATATGTTGTTTTAATAAATATTTGAAAACAATGTTAAAGCACATTTTTTTTCTTTTATTGCTCTGCTTGAGACGCTCTTGATTTAAAACATGCTGTTGTAATCTGTCTTTGCAGCAAAAAATCGCGAGTATGTAGATCCCGCCAAATGAAATAACTTGCTTTTTAGTAAAAACAAATAAAAATTTACAGACGTAAGAAGTAAGCAAGTTTCATTAAAAGCAATGATACAGAAGGGTGCGTAGGGTGGATTTTTTGGAGTTTGTAAGCCTTTTTAAGAAACTAGCAACCTCATGGCACTGGAAGAGAAGGTGTTTGATGCCCATTTGAGGTCTGATCTTGTTCACCCTACTCGCGTTCAGTTACACTTTGGTCTGCAAACCGTCCAGTTGGTAAGTTACTCAGAAGTGCTGTGGGTCAACATAAATCACCTGGGACCAGAGCGCTGAAGGCACCAGGAAGTGTCTGATGAAGGTATGTGCTTACAGAACCTCTGGACCATCCAGGCAGCTCACTTTCACGAAAGGCAGTGAGGTGTAGCTCCTGGCAGGATACTTAAAAGATGTCAATTTGCACCTTTAAATCCCCAGTAGCTTTGAAGATCTGCCTTTCAGGCCCCTGAAAAAACAGAAACATTTCATCAATTGGCTTCAGTGGAACTATATAGTGTTATTTTCAAATAAGTTTTCAAGTGAGAAGGTGATGGGTTCTCCCTCTTAAAAATGAGTTTATTTGTGATACTTTCTGTGCCACTAGGGTAAGATATAACAACAGAGGCGTGAAAAGGGCCATCCGAGTCACTGAGTCTTGTCTGTCCACTGTCACAGCAAACCATGTAGCATTTCTGGGATGGACCAAGCTCTAAAAGTGCCTGAGGGTTTTATTTAGGTCCAGTCTCCTTTCTCTCTGAATTTTACCCATTTAGGAGTACGTGCCAAAGATGTCATGTCATTCCATTTGTGCCCAGATGCTTCTTAAAAGGAGTTTTAGTCTCTGCTTACCCACTTTCCGAGTCATTGGTTATAACATGAATTGTAAACATCCGTAAAGAAACTAAAATGGCAGGCCATGCTAGTTTTTTAGCCATATGAGAGCATTATTCATATCCTAATAGAAAAATAGTAGTAGTAATAATGTGAAACATAGCTTCTTGAATATGCTTGTCCTGGTTTCGGCTGGGATAGAGTTAATTTTCTTCCTAGTAGCTGGTACAGTGCTGTGTTTTGGATCTAGGATGAGAATAATGTTGATAACGCACCGATGTTTTAGTTGTTGCTGAGCAGTGCTTACACTAGTCAAGGACTTTTCAGCTTCCCATGCTCTGCCAGCAAGAAGCTGGGAGGGGGCACAGCCAGGACAGCTGACCCAGACTGGCCTAAAGGGCTATTCCATACCGCGTGACGTCATGCTTAGTATATAAACTGGGGGGAGTTGGCTGGGGGGCAGCGACGGCTGCTCGGGGACTGGCTGGGCATCGGTCAGCGGGTGGTGAGCAATTG
Organism: Pygoscelis adeliae; assembly: GCF_000699105.1. Taxonomy (NCBI): domain Eukaryota; kingdom Metazoa; phylum Chordata; class Aves; order Sphenisciformes; family Spheniscidae; genus Pygoscelis; species Pygoscelis adeliae. The sequence continues at coordinate 4,822,553 of NW_008824186.1, read as the reverse complement.
CACTGTGCGTCACATTTTGTATATCCTTTTATCATTATTTTCCCTTCCTTTTCTGTCCTATTGTCTTTATCTCAACGCACAAATTTTACTTTTTTTTCCCCCAATTCTCTCCCCCGTCCCACTGGGGTGGTGGGGGAGTGAGCGAACGGCTCTGTGGTGTTTAGCTGCCTGCCGGGTTAAACCACAACAATGCTTGAAGCAGCTTGGCTATTCTATTTGCAGTTACAAACTTTTAGTCAAGCTCAAACTATCCCAACGTACGCAGCATACTAAGAGAGTAAATGTTTGCAGAGCGCTTACTTTTCAAAGCAGGAGATTATGTGACCTGTGGAGATTTACAGCATAACTCATTCCACTCGATACCCCTGTCTGTAAGTTGTCACCTAATGAAACAGAACCATGGTTCTTTAAAATGCACACTAATGCTTCATATGATAAATATGAATATTTTGATAAATATGTCCATTGATTTATGTTTCAGCAAAATATAAACATTTTTTATGTTTGAAATTGAAACAAAATCAGCATTCTGCTCTGTAACATCGATTATAAAAGGCTTTAAATGTTCCCTTTCAAAAAGAAAATGCATACGTCTGAGTCTGGTCTATGCGTAAGTTCACGTGTTTAGTAAAAAGGGTCAGTCTTACCTGGATTTGGTGAAGCCAGTACGAAACTCTTTTAGGACATTTAAATCTACTAGAATTTGATTTATACCATTTTGGCTGGTCTAAGCAAATATATCTATTAAATGTATCCATTAAATGTATCAATTTTGAGTCAGAGCTGATACATTAAATGGCTTTTATAAAACTGCAGTGCCTGCAAGAATTGCATGTTTAGTGATATCCAGCAGTTTAAAGTTTTAAATTCAAAATAGTTCTTTAAAAACTATGAAAACTATATTGCAATCCTCTTTCAATCTTATAATTTTTTTCTGCTTTTGCTTTTTTATCTGGTAAAACTTATTTGAATTAGATTGAGATGAAGATCCTCTGGTTTTAGACAGCCTATTTCAAATAGTAAAGGCCTTTTTATCATTGAAAACTCAGTAAGGATTTTTAAGCAGAGAGCTTTAAAAGGATGATTGTAGCAACTATTTTGACCCAATAGCTCCTCCTGTTGTGTTTAAATATTGCATCAGTATTGGGCTCTTTTTTTCTTTTCCTTTCTTCTTTTCTTTTTTTTTTTTTTTAAATGCAGAAGTTCGAACTAAGGTTACGCTGACTTGGCCTTTTATGTGGTGTTCTGGAGATTTTTCAAAATACATATTGTTTTCTGAATTTCTTAAAGAGTTGATGGTACTGAAGAGCAGATGACAATGTTTTCTGGAAAAAAAAAAATTTAAGTAATGTAGCTGGAACAGTCATAGAGAGCTTACTTAATACTTAAGTTTTCTTTGCCACTCAGTCTGTGATTTAACTTGTCAAGAGTCAAAGCAAGGCATTAAGAGAAACACCGCCGCTCCTCTCCAGGTAGCTTACTTTTGAAGGCAGTGCTCTGCTGTGGACATTCTCACATCTACTGGTACACGCAGGGAGAGGAGGAAGCTCAGCGTGTGAATATGGAGCAAACTGCTGTCTCGCATCAGCACTAATAAAAGCTGTGCTTGCCTTTTGACAGGTCAATGGCTAGGAATTTAGGGGGGGCGTGGTGCCAATTGTGGCTTTCCAAATTGCAACTCCCAAAGTTTCACAGGTTGACCTACCCAGGACCATCCTGAGAAAGAGAGAAGTCGCGGGAAGCTTTCAAAAACATGGTAAGCCTCTCAAAAATCCTGTGCTTGCCAAGCTGGGTGTATGAATTGTCTGAAGGTAAGTTGTTGCTCCTATAGGCTGTCATGTGCTCAGATGCAGGTTGCCAAGATGTGTACCTCAGGAGCAAAAAATACACTTGCCTTACTCAATAGAAACAACCCGGTGAGCTACAGAGGAAGCGTCAGCCCTGGTTATAGTCTTACCTGGAAAACGTGTGTTCTGTGGAGAAATCCTGTTGGGTGCATCTGTTGCTGTTGGTGTAGCTGCTTGTTTAGATGGGCTTCATGTTACTTTACTGGCTTCTTGCTCATGCTTCTCGGATATCGCTTTTGTGATTGGTAAAGAAGTTTTCAGCTAACACTGAAGGTGGTGTTGAGTGAAATGTATTTGACAGCCATCATTCCTGGAGTAATCTTGTATGTTCAAAATCTGGCCTTTTTCTATCTTTTAAAATGTATTTTTACTTACAGCCCATTGGGGACTTTATTTTCTATTACTTTGATTTTTGGCGAGCCATTAGCAAAAATTGAACAATTTCTGGGTCCGTATTTCATTCCTGAAGTATGTGAACCTGGCAAAAATACTGACCCCACTACATGCCTTTTTAAAAAGCTTTTATTAGAATATATACGTATAAAAAGACTATAACTCTGTGCTTATTTTATTTTCTTCATAAAGTTGTCATCTTGCCTACAAGATCAGTTTACAACTGGAAAAGGCAGAATTTAATGACTAATTCTGTAACAAGAAAAACATATGGTCTCCATAATCATTACGTTTTTAATGATGTGGCTTGGACAGAGTCATTCATGGCTTGGTGAGTCATTCGTCCTTGAAAACTGCCTTACTTTGGGGAGGTATCGCTGATGGTCTCCAACATGCCATTAACGTTCTTTCATAAGAAAAGACAATGCCAAGTGTATCATATTTTCTCAGATGACAACCTTCCTTAGGCTGTATGTATACCTCTTTTAAGTGCTTAGAAACTGCCTGTGTAGTAGTAATTGTTCGTGTCTGAACTTTCTTTGGGGGGAAAAAAAAGTCCTTGGAGAAGGTTGCCTTTGGGAGAGATTCATTATGTAGCGCTAGATATTGGCAAGTGCAGGATGACCGAAAAACCTGTGTACTTGCATCGTATTTTCCATACTTTTTCCATGCTGCAAACATTTCACTGTGACAGGAGTTACCAACACAAATTAGTTTTAGTGTAAATAATAGAGACCTTACGATAGGCAGGCTGTCCAAACTGCAAGATGGTTTTTTCTGTCTACTTATCATCTCTTGTCAAAAATAACATGACCAAGATTTTCAGTTTAGTGCTAGGTCCAAGACAATCAATTCAGTGGGCCTTTGGTCTTAGGTTCTCAGCTTTTTTACTTAAATTTATCTAAGAGGTTGTTATGCCTTTACCTGGGTAACGATAAAGAATTCTTTCCCATACGCTTTCTGTGTTGACAGCTCTTTGGTTAACCAAGAGCAGTCAACTTCTCTTAATAGCAGGCTTTGTCCTTTTTTATGAATGTGAATTTGTTTCTAATTTAATGTGACTTAACTGAGATTTGTATTAAAATTCAGAGTAATATGAGTGCATATGTTAAATATCTTGCAAATTATTTTTATGTTTTGATGCTTTCTTACAAAGTAATGTACTTATTAACTCTGGATTCTAACAGAGGCACAACAAAACACAAGCTAGTTCATAACTGGGTCAGCACACAGGTCAGGATGCTATCAGGTTTGTAGTTTTAAATAATATCTTGCATATCCTCTAATTTCAGAAGAGTAACCCTAGAAAAAAATGAGTGAATGAACAAGAGGTAAACCACGCTCGGGTTTTTTTCCTGATATGAGCGCAGAGGAATAAATCTGACCGTGTACATCAAGAATGAACTGAAGTTCACCCTGTGCTCATTTACCCTAGAAGCTAATTTGCAACCAGGCCCAGTTTTTGTTTCTAGCTTTTATATTTCTGTGGCAATTAGAGTTTTCAAAAAGCCAGGCATCCCCCTGTGCTACATATATATTGATTTACAGCTCCTATCCTAACCACCTTTCCATTGTGTCTGATTCCGCAACCATAGGCAGGCTGTGTAATATCTATTTACTTACATAGTCTTACTGAATTTAATATTAATTCCTCTGCATTTCTAAGCTGCATTTCAGTCTGCCCTGCCGCACAGACGTCTCAGGCCTGCTCTAAGTTGCTGCTTATATCTCCTCAGCACGCGTGCAGAGCTGAAGCTCACAGGAACAGGAAAACATCATGATTGTTGGTATGTCCGACTCCGCTGGGAATACTGGTCTAGTTCATAGCTTTTCACTGTCATGTCAGGGTGACAAATTTATTGGACGAACATCAGAGTTTGCTTCCTAAGAATGTTCTGCTTCTTATGCTCTTTGCATGTTAGCCTGTGAATTTAAATTTTGCAATGCCCTTTACCTACCTATTGCTGCCAGCCTTAAATTTATTTGGCAGTAACTTACGGCGTGGACTAGTAGTCACATGGAGACTTACGGCATAACCCCCACGGTATCGTACTTCCCCGTATGAATGATAGCAACAGAGTAAAGCCCAAAGGGAATCGGTGAACTGATCCTGCACTACAGGATTCAGCAAAACGATGTTGTGACAGTAAAAAGGCATGTAAATGTACTGTAAAACAAATAAGGTCCAGATTTTCATTATATAGCACTTCTGACATACCTCTTTTAAAATTCTTTCTTTTATAGATACTCAGCAAATACAAGCACAACACTAATGATTCATATTTTGCTGAGTTATGTCATCTCGAAGGCAGTTTGGTTTTATTTCCACTCGGATAGGATACTTTTCCACTTGCGTATTATGTAACGCTCCTTATAAAAATAGAGACCCGGTCTTGCAAACACCTTGGAGTGCTCCTGTTACCGAATGAGACTTATGACTGTTTCAGTTCTCACACCCTCCTTATTACGCTTATAATACTTCAAAATGTTCCCCTTTTGGCTTGGAAAAAATCTCCATTCTTGGTCTATGTACAGCTTTTCTTCCTAAGGTCTGCACAAAATTTCTTCTGGTTCTTTTTTTTCAGCCTGATGGGGATTTCTATGTATGCTGATATGCTTAGTTTATGTTAATAACAGATTTCACTCATTAAAAACCTCTAAATATATTATTTAGACACAACTTGATTTGTTTCTCCACACTTGAAACAAATTGATTCACTTGATTCTCCCTTTAATTAGTAAAAATAAGAAATTAATTATGAACGTATACAATATAAAACATTTTCTTTCAGCCAGTATGTATTTAATAGGGTGTGCACTGGCTCTAAAAGAAAACAAAGAAGCAAAAATGCTTGAGAAACCTAGTGTTAATGTAATAGGTTGCAAAGCCAACAGCATAAGAGTCAGGAAATTAAAAACTGTGGCTTCTCAAGCAACAATCTACGTTCAGCATAGGCAGAATATTCACACTGCCCTTTCTTACTACTTGCAGGTTAGCGATTGACACAAGGAATAAGGAATATACTCTTCATAAAATATCTACAGGTACAGAATTCTCTTCTTTCCTTTTTTTTTTTTTTGTAATGAAGTGTAATTAAAATTCTAGAATAAATAAATAAAGCAGTTTGTAAACAGTATATATTTTGTAAACAGTATATATGAAATGATCCCAATTATCTGCCAGACATCCAATCTATCAAATCTTGAAATTAATTTAAAATTTTCAAGCTCCTGGTTTCAAATAATGTATTGCAATAGGGTGGGATGGGGGGGAGGTATACATTAGTTAGTTATTAAAAAATAAAAAAAACCAGGAAGACGGCCATGACAACCAAGAATATGTGTGTTCCATAGAGAAAATGGGAAAAAAAAACAAGGCAAAAATGTGAAAGAAAGGTGGAAAATGG
>NW_008824186.1:4814753-4816847 GCF_000699105.1 Pygoscelis adeliae | reverse complement strand
TCATGCATACAACTCCATGCATTACAGCACTGCTTTGGCACGTGAAGATTGTTTTTTATTGAAGATGTTGAATGATAACTACCAACAAAAATATTTAATTTCCTATAAGTCACAGACTCAGTTTTAGCCCTTTTTAACTGCCAAAATGCTTAGACAGTCTCTAAACAGTCATTGAATATTTTCACTTCTGCGTGTACTTGTTTCCATCCAACTAGCCAACTTTTCATCTTTGTGAATGCTTTACTGTCTGTGAAAAGTGCTGCTTAGGCAACGTTTATGTTGAAGGTTTTCCCTTTATTGTTTATACTGAGGCACCAGGACTTTTCTGGGTGCTTTGCAGACCACAGTATGGCCACTGAGTGTCCAGTGGAGCAGGTGCCTCTTGCACAGCTGGGGAAAAGCCTCCCATCAGGAGGAAAATAAAGGTTTTCCTTTTCCTTTTTAGTTCAGCTCTTCTTTTTCATGTCAGTCATGCCACAGCTTATGCATACTGAAGAAGGTGGGGATTCCAGTCCAGTACAAGCTGAAAACTTGAAGACCAACGTGGGCCGCTCCAGCCAAAAACTGGTAGGTGCTGTGTCCCACCACTGCCTTCAATTACACAAGCCATATTTCTGTCTGTTAGAACCTTCCTCCCTTCAACCATGAGAAACACACTGTTCAAATAAATGCAGCATTAACATATTTGCCAGCCAGAAGGTATCGGGCACTAAATAATGAGGGTATGTTAATGCTGGTTTTAAATTTATTCCCAGGAAGCTCATCTGCCTGAAGCTTACTGCTCACAAGATTTGTTTGACAGTAAAATCATCTCATAGAATCATTTAGGTTGGAAAAGACCTTTAAGATCATTGAGTCCAACCGTTAACCTAGCACTGCCAAGTCCACCACTAAACCACATCCCTAAGCGCCTCATCTACACGTCTTTTAAATACCTCCAGGGATGGTCACTCAACCACTTCCCTGGGCAGCCTGTTCCAGTGCTTGACAACCCTTTCGGTGAAGAAATTGTTCCTACTATCCAATCTAAACCTCCCCTGGTGCAACTTGAGGCCATTTCCTGTCCTCCTATCACTTGTTACTTGGGAGAAGAGACCGACACCCACCTCGCTACAACCTCCTTTCAGGTAGTTGCAGAGAGCAATGAGGTCTCCCCTCAGCCTCCTCTTCTCCAGGCTAAACACCCCCAGTTCCCTCAGCCGCTCCTCATAAGACTTGTTCTCCAGAGCCTTCACCAGCTTCGTTGCCCTTCTCTGGACACGCTCCAGCACCTCAACGTCCTTCTTGTAGTGAGGGGTCCAAAACTGAACACAGTATTGGAGGTGCGGCCTCACCAGTGCCAAGTACAGGGCAACGATCACTTCCCTAGTCCTGCCCTTGTATGAGAATCACTACTTCTCATACAAATCTGCACCATTAACTTGGAGGATACAGGCAAGGGCTGCTCCATCTGAAGCAGCAGGGATGTTTTATGCCATAACTTAGGCTCTGTTTGGCCATAGTCACACTAAATCTTGCCTGTAAAGGCCATCTTTCATATTCAGTGATGTTTGCTGTAGGCTACATCTGGCATATAAAGACCCCAGTTTGTTTTTTTTCTTTTTTTTTTTTTTTTTTTCCTTTCTCTCTCTGCTTCTGTTGTAAGGGCATGTGGCTCATCACACCTAGTGAGGACAGCCGGGACACTCTGTGGTATATTTCTTCCTAGGTCCTTGCTTTGGTCCCGTGGTCCAAAGAGGGTTCTTAGTCTGATCTCTCTCCTCACCAAAAACTGGGAGCCTGAAGCGACTGGGGAGTGTTTGTCACACGCCGGGGAGAAGAAGCCACGGGAAATGATGGCTTTTTCCACCCCTTCATCTTCGAATCAAGGCCAAATGCCTTTTTAACACCCATCCCTCGGTCAAGTGCAAGGTCAGTACGGTGGTAACGAGGAACTAACCGAGCCCGGTTCTCCCCGGTGTGTTCCGCAGCGGACTAAATAATTTATGAAAGATCCCCGAACGGAATTCCCGGGGAAAGAGCAGGCGCGGGTGGGCTGCTGCGAGCCGGCCTTACCCGGCGCTGCCCGCCGGGAGGGCGCTGCGGCGGCGGGGT
>NW_008824186.1:4812699-4814547 GCF_000699105.1 Pygoscelis adeliae | reverse complement strand
GCGCGGTACCCGGTGGCGGAGCTGCTAACGCGGGTGCGGCCGGCAGCGCCGTCGGCCCCAACATCCTCCCCCGCCCCACCCGCGAGCGGGGGCGTGGGCCTCGCGTCCTTCGCGCTTCTCCGGGGGAAGCGCGTAGTACGGCGTTTGCATCCCGCCTCCTCTGCAGAAGCTGCCTGCGTAAATGAGCTGCTTTGTCATTTACTCTAATTATGCTAATTTAGAAGACTGAAAGCTGGAGTGGGACTGAAGCCTGACTCCCAAACGGGAGTCCTTCAGACAGTACCTCTCCCGGGGCCTTCATACACAGTTATATGTGGGCGCGTGCAGAGGTTTTTTCCCTTTATGGTACTTATTTGCTCCTGTGTGCCTGTTGAGATCTGAGATAAGAGCATCGGGCAAACGTTTTCCTGCACAGACTCTTTGGTGCACTTGTACGCAAGATTCAGCCTTGCAATCGAAGGCGGTACGCACGCTGTATTTAGTCTAGGGTTATTCTTTTTCTGAAGTTTGCATTATTTTTTGACTCGGGCAATGCTTACAAGATAGAAATCCTCAGTTCAAACTGAGGCCAGTTCGGGCTCTTCCTGCAGTTGTCTGAGTTTTTATGGATCCGTGTTAAACGCTGCTACATCCTACATGGAGCTGGTTACATTGACCAGCTTCTGGTGCAGCAAACTGGTTTTAAGGCACGGCTAAAACTTGGTTATGATACGTTAATTATACCCTTCATTTCTCTGCAGCTTCTTAACCTTGTGCGAGGAGGACATATTATCTGAAGTAGCTCAGCTGTCTTAAAGTATGATTAGCCAGAATTAACTTTTAAGCAGCTGTGCAGGTAAAGCTAACAAACGTACTGCTGATGTCAGCAAACAGGGGAGTCTGGATGATGTCTAGTGGGGTGAGGTTTGAGGAGACTGAAGGAGACAGATTTTTGAGAAAGAGAATAGTAAGCATTACTTTTTAACTGGAGAACTGGGGAAGACTGCAAGCATAGCCTCCAGGTGATGGGGATCGCCTTAAATCCTAGTTGCCTGTCAGCATCCAGGCTGACCCTGGTCATACTGCTGAGGATTATGAGTGAATAATGACAACATGGACAGAAAAGCCTTGAGCCTGGGATGATGTTCACATGGGATGGTGCGACTCATAGGAGCTGTTGGTAGTATTTGTTTTAAATGATGCAAATCTGAGGTCTGATAACTAAGAGCAGGGTTACGTATGGTGTTTTCCAGGTTCATGCAGATAACAGTAGTTCAGAGACAAGAAACGCGGAGACCTGTGGTGCAGAGAATTTGTTTTGCATTATCAGTTGCTCTTCAATTTGACCACGGTTATGAGCATGCTAACTTTAGGTGAACCAGTGAGTTCTGCTTCTAGTTTAGTAGAGAATGCAATTTCAAGTGTAAAATAGCAGCACAGGGATAAGTGTCTGCCTGAAAATTTTGAGGGGGCAAGGGGAGAAAAACTCCTGGAACTCTTGGTGGTAATTTAGTCTCCATTAATTTGAGATTAGCATCCTACTTTTATTGTAAAAATGAAAAAAAAATGAAATAACAAGGCAAACCTCTAAACAACTGTCAAGAATTGAAAAACTATACTGAACAGGATAAGAGAATCCCTGTTGTGTGATTGATTCCATTAAGCATCTTCAATAGCCTCCTAGAATAAGAGAGGTGTTTTCTGCAGTGGCCTGGCACCATCAGCACCAGGCATTTGGATTTTTTTTTCTTACCAGCAGCTCAGCTGTCTTGGACTCCAGGTTTTCTGAGACATAAAGTCGTATTTCTCTAGCATTTAGTATCGTGTCTTAACTTAAAGGTTTTGGGGAAAACAGCAGTATAACCCAGT
>NW_008824186.1:4808008-4812680 GCF_000699105.1 Pygoscelis adeliae | reverse complement strand
ATTTTGCCCAGTTACACCATTTATAGATACACTTCCTAGTAAGGGGGGAAGAATGTTTTCTTTGTCCTCGAGTGGGAAGGTAGTAGTTGGCTTCTGTGTGGTACTTTTAAGCGTGCAATTGCAGGATTTTCTGAAGATATCATGAATGGTTCCGAGTTCTTCAGTGCCATTTGCAGGCTCACCTTAGTGTTCTATGTGTGCTCAAGGTGCAGAAAAAGGTAAAGAAAAATCACTTAGAAATTAATTAGAAATCAGGAATAACACACAGTTTCCAGACAAATCCACCCAACCTATGGATGTCTTTCCTTACAGTGCCCTGGAAACATCAGATCCATCAGACTGGGGTTTCTTGTTCATGTGGCAGCTAGGGGCTTGCTAGTGCTACTTGAGGAATATTTCATCCCAACTCTATGCCTTCTGCCATTCGTTGTTCCAGGAAGGAGGAATGCCAGCACTGGGCTGCCTTTGTCATTCCAGCAGGAGCTGGTAGTTACCCTCTTCCCCCTTGCTGGTTTGGAGTGCTGGAGGCCGGTAGTCCCTGGGAGGGTCAGAGTGGCTGGGTGCTGCATCTATGACCTGCAGCTGGATAGCCTGACCATCCAGGTCTTGCACGGTGCAGGTGAGAAAGAGGGGGCTCGATGTGCCTGACACTCACCTGGCACAGAGGTCCCAGCTGGGAAGGCTGAGCACCGTAATAGAAGTCATGACAAATCCCCGGTTGGTGTGAAATGCCTTACTGGAGTAGTCGAGTGAAGACATGCCGGGTGGCCCCTGTGGAGAACTTGACCCAGAATACTCTACCACCCCACTGATGCAAATTGGAAAAAATCCTACCAAAGGGAGAAGTTTCTGCTGTGATGCTGTATGTGTGGGACAAAAACTAGACTTGCAGATCTATTTAATTTTTATATCTAAGAAGAAAAACATCTAGAGGGCATGCTGTAGCAGATATTTTAAATCATTGTCATCTGGGTTTTCATTTTAATAATGACACCATTAAATGACTAACTCAGGGAAAACAATAAACAGCCCTTTTATTGTTACAAGTTCTCTCTCGGTAGGTGGCTAACCCAAACAATTGCTTCACAGCAAAGACAGAAACAGAAGTTTAATGCAAACACTGTGGTGTATTTGAAGAGTAAATGCTTAACTTCACCACAAGGGAAATCTTTTTGCTATAACAATTTTCACGGCTTCGTCTTGCGTAACCAGCAAACTGAATAATACTAGGGCTGGAGGGCCTGATTCTCTCCTAATTAACAGTGGTGTTATGCAGGTACAAGTTCATTGACTTCAATAAATAGACATAAATGAAAGAGCTGAATATGTCTGGAGTCTTGGGGCAGAGTAACAGTAGACAAAGTAGATCTGCATATTAAAAAAGCTACATATAATGATTTTTATTAATATTGAAAAGTGTCCAGTGGAATCGTTTCCTACCCTAAACGTATCCAAGGCTCCTGCTGCAGCCTGTGAAGGAGATCCTCCCCTCTCTCTGCGGCATGCGGTGCTGTTTCAGATTCTGGCTATTAGGACTGGGAGTATTTCAAGGGACTACTTTGTGATGAACAACAGGTTTGACGACTGACACTAAAAACTGAAGTCTCGTGGAACAGGGGTACCACTGACAGCAGTGTAGGCTTTCTCTGTCTGGTAGTAAAATTTAGGGCTGCCACCATCTGTGATTCTTCCAGCAGTATCGTGTTTAGTGAATTGTACGTAGCAATGGTTGTCTGTAAACAGAAGAATCAGTTAGTCATAAAATTAATGCCATGAAAAGTAGTCTTGCTGAATGTAAGCACTGATGGTGTAACATCCATGTTGGAGCTAGTTGCTGAGGCTCTTTTTGTAGTCAGTGGAGAGAAATAAGAGTTCGGTTCCTCTCATCCTAAAGCAGGTTTCTGACAAGGTCAGCTGAATTGTGACCCAGATGTGCCTGTTTGTTAGTTAGGAGTGTTAGGGACAGTGCGTATGATGTTCAGGTGTAGGTCACTATGGTACATGTCGGAAGTTAGGTGAGGTGAACCCTGCTGTACAAGCTTCTCACATCAAAGCAAAGGTGCAAATTCCCATTTGGCTTATGGCCTTTGCCACTGTAACATAAATTACATGTAACTCACCTCAGTAGCTTCCAGAAGTTTTATTTTTTTTTTTTTATATCTAGAAATTGTGTCTGGCAGGATTGGTTGCACCTGTTTTTTTTATATTGACCTTTTGTTCCAAAGCATTTACAAAACTTGCTGTCACGGATTTAGACAAGATTCTGCTTGACCTGCATTTTGTGTGACTGAGTTATCTATTACCAGGTGAACAAATACCAGTTAAGCAACATCTGTGATAGGAAGACAATAAACTCACCTCAGTTTCTTGCCATAAAAGAAAATTCTGAGATGTTTTTCTATTACCACTAGTGTTACGAGGAGTCCCTTAGAAGCAAGTTCCTATTTCTTAATTGAATGGTAAAATAGGTGCCTAGAAACCCTTTGAATCTGGCAAGCTTTGCATAGGACTTTAAACTTAGTGACGAATCCTTCCTGAGACAGTCATAAAGTAAAGGCTAAATATTTTCCCCTGCCCCTTGTTTTGCCATTTTGAAGAAAAATGTTCATAAGTTCATATACAATGTCTAGGTAGTTATAACCTCCATGCTAAAGTTAAAAGAAGAAGAGCCTTTGCTTAGGCTAGACACTAAGCATGTGAATAATACTTAAATTATTTGGTAAGCCACTTAAGTAAGATTAGAAAATGGTGTACAAAACCAGTACATGAACTACTGGATGGATGGATGTAATGAATGCATGAAATACATTATGGACAAACTATGTAATGAACTGTTTAGGTGGGTGTATTATGTATATCCAGTTGTCAGAAATTCCCCTGTTCCCCTCTGGTAAGCCCGAGGAGCTTTCCGGTGGCCTTAAACTTCAGAAGCAAATTCTGGTTCTCATGGTCTTGTCTTAAGCAGATACCTACAGGAGTACCTACTTGTATTTAGTACACAGAGAAAAGCATCCGTATCCCCAAAGGAGCTGGGTAGTTGGTTCTGGGAAGAGTGCTCTGCGCTTGAATTCCTTATACTCTGAAAGACAGGTGGAATAAATTGATCTGACCATTTATGTTGCTTATATGCTTTCCAGTGGTTGTCTTAAATTCAAGTGGGTGTGAGTGCCATGCTTTGTGCTGGACACTTCAGCATTGTCCAGATGTCAGGAATTTTCTGATCTTGCTTACCCTATCATGCCTTACAAGTTTTCTGGTGTGCAGCTATCTGTTCACCAATCTTAGGTAAACTGGATAAGGGGTATGTGTGAGGGTACTCAATTCTGCCTTCATCATGCTGACTTTGGATATGGGTAGTATTAGCATTTTAGGGATTCAGATAACTTCATATGCAGAAGGGCAAGTAGCAACAGCCTCTGAGTTGCCTAAGCAATTAGGCAATGGTTTTGTGAGTTGTGCTCCTGCATCTTAATTGTCCTAATTCCATCTAAACTGTATTTTGGTTGCTTAAGTGTATTTGTGGATCTGACCCATTACCATCAGGTAATCCACTGCCCTGAACGGAGAACTACCCTGAAAACAGTACAGATGTAGCAAAAGTTTACAGTATGTTAAAATGGTTTTCCTCTTTTTTTTTTTTTTTTTTTGAAACCATATATTCTAAAGTTTCAGTGTATTGGAAACCTCATTGTCTTCCAGTACTTGTCTTTTGTTTCAAGAAAATTAGAATAAGTATCCAATTATCACATGTTAAAATCCCTAAAGCATACCACATCTTTGCAGTCATACATAATAAAACTTTGTCTAAGAAATCTCAGAAGGAGACTGCAGCCAGTCTTGCTGTGTAAATATTTTTACAGTTAGGAGGAAAATTGAGTTACTTGAATAATGCTTTGGAATTAAGGTAGACGTACACATATATATATTTACATATGTATGTTTGTGTACATATATATAAAAAAAGGAAAAAGATTCAATCTGGATATAAAAGAGGTTTAAGTCTGTACGTGCAAAACCAGCTGTGGCTTGGACTGCATTGCAAGTGAAGGTTGGTAATTACTGGGTTCCGATGGGACTACTGTGCGCAAATGAGAGAAAGTAAAAATCAATATTCTCATTTGCTATACTCAATCAAATGAAATAAAACCAAAAGGAGACACAAGGGTTCTGTACAACCTAGTTCTAACTTGTAGCAAAGGAAAAAATTAAAAAAAAACCCTTCTGACAACTCCAGTAGGTCCTAGTGAGTCAAAATACTGAAACCAATGAGTTTTTTCCTGCGCAAAGACCAACTGGGCAGACTTTGGTCCTGGCAGGGCATCAATATTTTGCCCTGTGAACTTAAGAACAAAAACAACAGAAAAAGATACTGAATAAATATGCAATATTTGAAATGGTTAAACACTCTATTAAAAATATATGTAATGATTTATTGTTTCAGGGGGAGGCCAAGTATTTTTCTGAATAAGAAAAACATTAGACCAGAACTTCTTTTCTAATTTAAGATTTGGATGCATCATCTTTCTGCAATACAGTATGCAGCTAGCTTTAAATAAAAGAGTTTATCTATAGAAAGCAGCCGGGCTGTGAAAGGAGAAAGGAGCTCTTGCAGAACTCTGTTGCCATAGCTAAAGTCATGTTTACAAGAGATGGATTCTGTGTTCTCTTTTCC
>NW_008824186.1:4801285-4807947 GCF_000699105.1 Pygoscelis adeliae | reverse complement strand
GTAGCTCCTGCTTTTGATTTGCGGAACTCATCTTGAGGTGTCTTTTTAAAAAAGACTATTTGTGTGATACGTATTGAACTGACTGCGGAAACAAAAGATGGCCAAGATGATGAATCAAACTGAAGCCCTGCTAAACTAAGGGATTTTTTAATAGATGGGTCTGAATACACCCTCAGCACCTCAAAAAATGTAAGCAACAGATAATGAATGTTCCTAAAGGTTTAGGCAGGAGGAAGGGAGGGGAGAATCATCTTAAAATGGTCTTTCTGCTATATTGACTCCTTCAGTAACAAACTGCTCTTCGTGGTGTTTTAGGAACTCCATGAAGGCTGCCTCTCTCCGACGATTTCATTAAAGAAGCCAAAATGTGGAGGGCGGTGGCTAGCGTCCTGCCAAGGGCCAAAGTCCCCGGAGGCAGGGCGTGCTGCCTGCCGCCGGCGCAGAAGGGCAGGAGCCTCCTCGCCGGGCTGCTCAGCATGAACCCGGGGATACAGAAGGTGGAAGCTTTGGATGCGGGTCATTTCGTCCGCGTGGAGTGGGAGGACGGGAGCGAGAGCCGCTACCCCTGCGTCTGGCTGAGGGACAACTGCCAGTGTCCCCGCTGCTTCCTGCGCTCGGCCAGGGCGCGCAGGCTGGTCTTCGAGGACCTGGACGTGAACATCGTGGTGAAGGAAATCGCTCTGGCAGGTAGAAAAAAGGTATTTGAAGAAAACCTTCGTTCGCCCTCTTGTGAAACTTGTCCAACAATGCTTGCTAATCTGTACATTAGAGGAGATCCTAGGTTATACTGTAATCGCAACTTGTCTATCTGCAAACCCTACTGTGTATTTGCAAAGCTTTTAGGAATAATTGCAATTTGGGGAACTCAGATCTTCCCACCTTTATATGAAACTTCACTTTATAGATGTTATGCAGAGGTGCAGAAACCCAGGCTTCGGTTTTTAGAATATAATTGTGCTTTTTAAAATTCTGCTGTATATTTCTTCATCACCAGATGCTGAAAAGAAAATATAGGCATTCCCCACGCATTTAATTACACTTACCCTTTTCTTTTCTCTTTATTCTACAAGAAATGGCTTGAAAATCAGGAAAACAAATGCAAAGTGATGATGACCTTAGTCCATAACAATTTATTAATTGTTATCTATATATGGGTTATATCTATAATGATATTCTAGATATAATATCTACCTATATAGATGTCTATCTATCTAGATATTATAGATAATCCATATATAGATATGCTTATATATGTTATAATCCATAATCAGTTTATTAGCTAATTTCCAATGTGCAAAAGACTTCATCTTAGAGCAAGCACTCAAACCAAAGTTGAACCCAATATTCAGAGTTGGCCTAGTGTCTGTATCTATATCTGTATCTACCTATCTACATTAACATTTGTTCATGAAAAAGAGGAGGCTATCGGGCAAGAGAGGACAGGAACTGCCCTCCCTATGAATTTTAATCTTTCCTGCCATAGAAAAACTTAATATATCATTTAGATTTTATAGGTTTTATTAAAAGCAGTACGTGGCTTCTCTGATATGCAAACTCATTTCCTTCATTTTACACTTAAAGAGGTTTCAAACATGTTAAAGATGCAGCAGTCAACCCTGTAGCAGCTGGGGCAGCCTCGCTGCAGGGTGAGTTTGCAGAGGCTGGCCCATGCGGGAGCGTGGCTCAGCCGCGAGGGTAAGGGTCTGTATTGAGGAATTCTGGGCTCCCAAGTTCATTGTTTGTCACCAAAATTCATGCCATGTAAATTCATGCTTTGAATAGGCAAATGTATTATGATAATAGAGGGATTGTCTACTTCCACTTATACTCAGGAACTGGTGAAAGCACAGCACCAATCCTAAACAGATACTGGTGTTTTACCATCATGTGAACAAGTGGAATTATGTGAAATGGGAATCGATACCTACTCAACAGCCTTGAGAATTTAGCTGAGGGTGTGTGCTGCACTGAGCTCTTTCAGTTCATGACAAGTAAAGCAATATGCTTTCTTTCCATGTTTTTTTCAGGAATTAAAAAACCCAACACCTTTTTAAAGTTAATTTGAAAGAGGGAAGACTTTTCAAAACTAGGAGAGGGATTTCTCTCCTAGTATTTCTTTTTTGCCTGTCTTTCTTGTCCTTTTTCTTTTTTAACAAGCTGTCAGTGTTTTAGAAGATATTTTTGCTCTCTTTTGAGTTGTGGTGAAGCGCTCTCCCCAGTGATATGTGCCAGCTTCTGTGATTCTCCTCTTTCTGCTAAGCGCAGCTCCCACAGTGAAAGTGGCCCACACAAAACAGCAAATTAGGTCATGGGTTCATGTGAAAATGACCATTTATAAAAGGTGTCAGAATTAGGATGATGTTCAGGTTGGGTTTTCATTACTTGTTTGCCATTATGCCCCAGGGAAAGCATAACTGTGATATTATTGATCTAAATATTATAATTTCTGCAATTTTTAAAGGGTTTTTTGGTTGTTCTAGGTGGTGTTTTTTGAATTTTTTTATTCTAAAATTATCTTTTGTTTTATGTTGGAAGATCTCTATTACATGGCCCGATGAACATGCAAGCGAATATGAAGCTGAATGGTTGAAAAAACGGTGCTTCTCTGAAGAAGCCAGAGCAGAAATGCGAGAAGATTTATTTTTACCAGGTAGGAGTTAAAACCACATCTATCATGCTTGTTCCAAATGCAAGGGGTCTGACACTGACAGTCCCGGCTAGAGGTCCCTGTGTGAGGACCAGGTCTACCCAGCTGGAGCAGTGGCAACTGCTCTTGGTACTCAGTGCCAGGCCGTGCATGCACAACAGGAACCCGTGGTTACCCTTTCCCTCTTCTAACCTCTGGACCTGAGAGGAGTTCAACTGGTGGGGCTGCATTTACTTTCCTAAAAGCCTTTTCTTTCGAGAAAGGGTTAGTAGGTCTCAAAAAGGAGCCTTCTGGACCAGCCGTGGTCTAT
Organism: Pygoscelis adeliae; assembly: GCF_000699105.1. Lineage (NCBI taxonomy): Eukaryota > Metazoa > Chordata > Aves > Sphenisciformes > Spheniscidae > Pygoscelis > Pygoscelis adeliae. The sequence goes on along the minus strand of NW_008824186.1, from coordinate 4,804,990 downwards.
GTGACAATGCAAGTGTTTGTGTGCTGTTTAAATTATTTAAATTTTTATTTTTAGAAAGATTATTTAGAATTGCAAGGGAGTTATAACTGAAATAAAAAATTTTCCCTTTCCATGGCCTTCTGTTAAAAAGTAACTGTGTAGCATAGCAGCGTCTAGTGCTGAAGTTCAGGTTGTGTTTGCTCTGCATCCCATACTTATTGCAGTAGTCGACTGTCTGTTGGTCATGAAGCGTTTTGTGCAACTGGCAGTGTAACATTTACCCAGCACAAATCACTCACCCTTTTGAGTGAATAATTTTAAACCCACTAGGTTTGTCACGATGCACATCATTCCTTTGGCAGCCTTTCAGGTTGTGAGCATGAAACATGTGAAAACTTGCAAGATTTCTGCTGTTGCTCTTGACAGTGTTCCTGTGAGATCTGCTGTTGCAGAAAGTTGTGGATCTCTATTCAGAGTTAAGACGGTATCCATTAAAACAGGATATTACTTTAGAAAAAAGAAACTAGAAGCAGGCTGATGGTGTGAAACTCAGATCCAGGTATCAGTGTCCTCAGAGCTCAGCAAAAGGCAAATCTGCGATTGGTTTGTGCTCCTTTTTTGGGGTGTTTTTTATTCTAACAAAAAAAAAGAAAGTTTGGTTGGTTTGGTTTTTTCCCCTGAAACATGAGAAATGGGAAAATATGTGGCCCTAGGTATCTCGTGCATCTGAGCTTTGTTTGGCACTTTAGGGACAACTGAAGGGGCCAGTTATCTTTCCCAATTTCTGCAGGTCAAATATTCCTTAGCTCCTAGCACCCATTCTCCTAAACAAAAGTCAGTTCTTAAGATTCAGCCTTTTATATCTGGCGTAAAACTTAAGTGATGAGTAATATTTCCATTCATTTCAGTGGATCATATAACAGATTCTTCATAGTTCAGAAGGGAACTTTTTCCCCCTAGTGATATAAAAGTTCATGTCTACTGTAGCTTTGGCAAGAATAAACTACACTGTTTACTATTTTGAAGGGTTGGGCATATTCCCAGAATGAATGTGGTGAAGATGCAAACCTCATTCAGGGAAACTAGACCTGATTTCTCAGGTAGTCAGAATTTTTATCTGGAAAAATGAAGATGCTGTGGAAGGTGACAAGATGTTCTGTAGCCTTTGAGAGGATCAATGTAAATCGAACATTGCTTTAACTAATGCCCAGGCAAATTAGTCTAGATCTCTGGTTATGTTTATTAGCAAAGGTATCAGTAACTGAGATGTCAGTGTTTCAGATGTAATGCTACTTTTTTCCCCCCGTTATGAAGTCTAACTGGCTGTGATTTGCCTTCGTACGCACACATTTACACAGTGCTTACTCTCAGCATCTAAATACAATGCTTGTTTTGGAGGCCAGTTCTCCCCTCTGCTACCGCTATTCTCCAGTGGGGCTGTCCAGGTAAAATAAACACCAAAGATATGTTCTATTCTTTGGGCAGTGCTTTTGCAAATTCTGTTTTCCATGGTAGAGTTGAAGAAATATGTTTATGAAAGTCACACTAAATAAGGGCCTGTGTTAACTTTGGCTTTGTTTAGTAGTGCCATTCTGCTCTTCCTCATATTCTCAGAGAAGACCTGGCTCATTATGATGGACAGCTTCTCCCAGCTTTTCTCAGGTTTCAGTTGCAAAAAGGGCTGCGGTTATAAAGCATGTGAATTTGCTTGCTGGCTGTTTAAGACCTGTTTCTCATTGCGTGTCGGGGTAAGTTTAGAATTCGCTTCCTTCTGGTCAGTGGAGTTACACACTGCAAATTATGTGCCCTTAAGTAGCTAATCATATCCCAGCAGTATAGTATTACAGACGATGACATGGAATGCCAGGCCTGCATGCTGGTTCAACAAATAAAAGAGCAAGCTCACTAGATTGCTGTAGTTAGAGGTTAACCTTCACTGCTGACATTATCACAGCTGTGGCTGCTTTTTTCTTTTTTTTTCTTTCTTTCTTTTTTTTTTTGCAAGTGTTTATTTGCTTTTCATGTTGCTTTTATGATGTTTTTTCATCATAATTTCTGATTCAAAAAACTAGATGTCAGACGTGTCAAAGCTGAAAAGAGTAGGTCAGATTTTCATTGCATGATGGAAGCGACTATAGATAGCTCTATGGCAATATGCCAAGTTTCCCCTTTTAAAAACAGTGCCAGATCCTATCTGTGTGGTATGCAAAGTCCACTATTTGTGTACATCAAGGCTCGTTTCAGCCTCGCTTACAAGATACTTCCAAAAGAGCAGCAAAAGAGCCAGCTTCTATTTCTCCAGTTCTGATGTCTCAAAGATACTCTTTTTTTTCCTCCTGTTTACTTGTGTTGTCCCCAACAAATGTCACAGGAGCGATTTACCACCTCGTGAAGTCTCTCTGTAACTTAGTTTTTGTGTGTGGTAGAGGAAGCCTGTAGGAGACACTGAGTACACCAGGTGTTTTCCAGCGTCAGGCCTCTCCCTGCATTGCACTGCATTTGCTGAGGCTCGTTTTCCAAGACACCGGCATCCCAACAACAGGACGTGTGTGTGTGTGAATATTAAATAATATCACAATGATGTTTCCCTATTGGGTGGAGGAGAAGAAGATTCAGCAGAGGTAGTACCTTGTGCTATTTGCATAATTAATATTTTTAACCTTAGGTTAGGTTAAGGTTTTAACCTAAGGTTAAAGGTTTCAGATGATGATGATCCTTTAAAATGTGATAATATGATATCGGATGTATATCCAGCTCCACCAAAGTTTGAATCAGGATGTTAACAGCATCAAGGGTGCTTTCAGTTTCTCTACTAGGTTCTGAGAGATGATAATTTGAGAGGAAGAAGTTAAAAGTTGTTGTTTACTAAAAGAGTTTGGTCATTTGAATTTATTCTGTAGTGATAATTAATAAGAGCTGCCCCCATGAGTTAAGCTGCCATATACATAATTCACAATACAGCAAAAATACATTTGGCCTTCAACAAACGTTAAAATACATATTGTAGACAAAATAATTTTAGATGAAGTAAGTTAAATCTATGATGCCTAGACTTTCTTTCCCACATGACTCCAGTATAGAAGGTTTTGACCAGCACTGTCCCAATCTGCGCAGTAAATGCTGAATAGTTCCAAGTGTTTGCTGATGTATGCACACTGTCTGCAGGAACTGGGCAAAGGCCATCTTCTCATTTTGTACAAACTCTAATATAGATGGCTTTTTATGACTAACCTGGTATGATCAAGAAATGGGATTCTTTTTTTTTTTCCTCTTCCCCCCCCCCCCCCCCCCGCCCCCAAATTATTGTTCTGAAATTGAAAGAGGCAGCGACTCATTAATTCACTCAAAAGCAGTTCATTCTTCCCATTTTGAAAAGCGCATAGATCTGGGGTTTTATTAGTCATAATGTAAATGGTCAATAAAGACACGAAATAATTCTACAAGGCCTTTGTTTTTATCCCTTACGAATAGTTCAGCTACATTTGTAAACATGAAGATTTTTAGTTTGGCAACTGCAGCTGTGCTGTGCAACTGAGACCTAAGGCTGCCCAGGCACTAATGGCTCATTCCTATCTTTCTTACCCCTGCAGCTTTTAGAGCTTATGTTCTTAGATTTCTACTATAGTACAATGAAAACTGTATTAACTGTGGTTACGCAGTGGGAAAAAACGTGCTATGCTGACATGATAAAATAATGAAGAACATGAGTGGGATCAATTACCACCA
>NW_008824186.1:4792475-4801213 GCF_000699105.1 Pygoscelis adeliae | reverse complement strand
AGATTTTCAGGCCGAAGGGGTTTTGTGGATAAAAATGTGAATAAAGTTCCTGTTGTTCAGTATATGGGAGAATAACATGTCCTGTGGGGCACACAATTTTCTAAGTCTTTCATGTAGACTTTTAAAAAAATATTGTTAAGTGGAAGAACTTAAATATCTTCACATCACAGGATCTTTTTTGGTTTTATGATGTATGCTTTCCTGTCCCTTTTCCAAAGAATTACGGACCTGCTAATTTGTCAAATTGTAAATATTGGACAGCATATAACCTTTTCGTGTGGGGCTGAGGAGAAGGAAATCTTTATAAATCCTGCTTATTTTAGTATAGGCCTATTACTTGTCTCTCTCCTGCTACTGTTGTACTAACCGGGCTGTGATGGTCTCTGGGACGAGTCAGGAGAGGAAGTCCTTCACTGCTTTTCATACAAATATGAGTTGTTTAAAAGTAATTCATGTGTATGTCAGACATAAGTGTTAAAAATTAGACCCACAGATCTATTGCAGCTACTAGAAGGATTAAAACTGGTACCAGTATACTTGAATTAAGCTTTAAGACCTCTCTGAAAAAAAAAATTACTGATATATAAAGCATGAAGACTAAAAAGCCACCATATAATCTATTCTCTGCAACTTACTATATGCACATGGTATAAGTAATCATCTGATAGTCAACTGCAGAAAGCCAGTATGATTGTCAGCCAATTTCCTCTTTGCTAATAGTAAAACCATTTATTATGCATACAGCCTTGAGCTGATATTTAATATTGCTGCAAATGAGTCACTTTATTTTAGTCATGGCTCTAAAATTTTTTTCCACTTCTTTCTGTTCATGGAGATTATGCTTTTCTAATATTTTGAAAGGTTTACGCAGTGTTGTAAAGACAGTTGTTTGGCTTGTGCTCTAAGTATGCAAGTTTGTTCTTTGATTGCTTTTCATCATTTTCTTTGGCATATTTAGTATTAAATGAAGTGGTCACATTCATACTCTTAGGATAAAGCATTTGACCCTGTTGCACATAAAATTTTCATGAATGTGCTACAGAAATGTGTCATCTTTAAAAAATAGTCAAAGAGTAGCTATAATGGTTTACCATCAAGACAGAATGATATATCAAGACAGATTTTGCAGAAGTCTGTGCTTTATGCAATACTGTTCCTTATTTTCATCCGTGACTATGATGGAAAAGAATAGCCACATTAAATTTGCAGATGACACCAACCAGGGGTTGACTGGAAATGTGTTGAAGGACCAGGGTTACAATTCTAAATGACCTTGACAAATAGGAGAAATAGTAAAAACATTAAAAAAATGCTTTAATGGGTCAGGTGACTAGTTCACCTAGCCTAATACTCGGTCTCCAGCAGCAATGTAGTAAAAGCGTGTGAGCCAAGCCACTCTCCCTTTCCTTCGTATTTCTTCAGCATCCACAGTCATTGCGTCAGGGTTTCCCGTAGGATACTGCAGCTCGGCAGCTCTTTGAGTGCAAGGTGGGAAAATAACCACCCGGGTTGGGTGGGGTTGGTGCTGGTCACAAGCTGAATGTGAGCCTGTGTTGGCAGACTGGTTTGCGATCAAGGCAAACATTGCTTTCAACTGAGTCCAAAGAGCAGTCTAACCTGCAGAAAAGATTACGTAGTCCTTCTGCTCCATTTGATGGAGTAAGTCTCCCGTAGCGTGTATCATTTCTGAGCACCACACATCAAGAAAGACTACAAAGCGCTCACTGGAAAGCACTGTGCATGATTGGTGGTCTAGAAGCATCGAATAAATCAAGTGCGGGGTAGAGGGAGAGAGAGAAGGAAACATTTGTTTTCCATGTTCATGGTAGATACGTCACTGTACATATGTGAATAGATTTTCTTAATGCTGTTCAGAACAGGTAAAATTTGAGCTCAGACAAACTATGAAAAGTTTCAAATTAAAAGGAAGATTTTAAGACACAAAGCGAGGGCATGTTTTTAATAGCAATAACTTTACAAGCTGCACTGGATTTTTTTTCCTCCCAGATACCAACTGCTGCTGCATTCCATACGTTTCCCAAGATTAGTAATACTTGGAGCTGTACACAATGCGTTGTCAGCTTTTGGCATATTTACCACAGTGTCATTACAGAGTACATTGGCAAATGTCAGGGGGGAAAGGTTGCTCCTGCAGTAGCTCGAAGACTAAGCTCTTGGCTGCATCAAGATGCCACTGAAGGGCTGGGAACTTGGAACCTTTCTTCTCTGAAACATGAGGTAGGATTTATAAGCATTCGTGTACCAGCCTGCACCTTTAAAAAGAAAAACAAACCCAAACCACTAAGGATGCTGGCTGCACTTGTCACTGGAAGTGAATTAATGTGAGAGAACTGGAACTTTGAGGAGAGAGTTTATAGCCTTGCCAGGCAGGATTTAACTACATTTACCACTTTCAGTCTTTGTTTGGTTTTCGGGTTTTTTTAATACAAAGTAGCCAAACATCGAAAAAAAGCCTAAGAAGCTGCTTTACTTGAACCATTTCTCAGTTTTAGCAGCTGCCTGGAGAATATCAGTGAACAGTTTAGTTTCCTTGAAATTTTGCAATTTCCACATCATAGCAGTACTGTAAAGGTTAAATATCTCTTCAGTCAGTAGGCGGTGTTGACTCCTGAATACACTGCAGAGTCTGGGAAAGGATAAATTCCCAGTACCTTAGCGGGATTCACATCATTGATAGTTTTTACACAGAGAAAAGATTGCTCTTGCAGGTTACTTACAGAAACATTTTGAATTTAGCTTTTGTCTCCCTCAGCTCCATAGAGTTGGAGATGTGAGGCCAGATGACGGCCTCCGCTGCAGGGGGTCTGGTTGGGAGGAAGACCAAATGGGTTGTTGTTCCTTGCATGTTTTCCACAGGTCAGCTATAAGGGTTGGCAGATTTGTTATACCTAAATCAAGGACAGTCCCAGACAGGTGTGCTGAGCGTGCGCTGCTTTGCAGTGCTGTGGCAAAGCAGGCGTTTGCAACAAAAGCCAAAACCACCCCAAAACCCAACACCACAGCTCATGTCCATTGGCTGCAGAAGGGTCAGCCCGTATTTGGTGGAACTTCTAGCAAGCACAGTAGGAATCGGGAATTTGAACAAAAGGACTCTACAGCCCAGGTACTCGGGAAAGCCTGGAGCTCCTGGAGCTGCACTGAAATTCCAGGTGCATATATTTATTTCCCAAAGTGGGGAAAAATCTGTTGGTATATTCCTTGAAATACTAATATTCCTCTACTCTTTGTTTTATATGAGGGAGATTAGGAAAATATTTATTAGCAAGACAGCAAGAAAGACTATGAAAGAAAAGTTGAAACTTAAAACGTTCCATTAGTTTTCACATGGTTATTTACCTGCACCAACACTGAAGCTCAAATTTGTCTTTCAAAGGATATTCTTGGCAGTTCACACGGCATACCTAAAGCTATTTTAATTTCATCCCTTTTAATAGAGAAAAAGGAAAACATTCTTATTTTATTCTTTCCCCATCTTTCAAGTGTGTGAAAGGATGTATATTGAGTTAAACACACTGGAGCAGTGAGTAGCAGGCCATGGAGTGGTCTCAAAGAGGAATTTAATGAGGTGAGATTATCTCTCTCCTCAAGGATTGCGCTTTTTTCATTTTGTGAACATGTTGTGAAATTCAACAGCTTGTCAATCATACTACAGCTTCTTTGAAACACAAGATAGAGTATAAAAGATGGTCTATGTGGATAGCTTATATTTGGGCATGTGCGTTGTGTTTCTTGGACAGTCTCTAACTAGTCTTAGCCAAAGGGGAGAGGAATACTAGTGGCTGGAAATTTGCAGACTTTGCAACTGTTGAAAAATGTTGTAACTATGTAGTGTCTGGGTTCGCTTTTTTAAGAGCACGTTGCATTTTGTACTTGCTACCTATAGCTAGAGGGAGGGAAAAAAAAAAAACAAACCTGGCCCTTTACATCTCTTTGCAGTGCAGCATGTCCCTCAGTCACCAGGTGAAATCCCCCAGAGCTGCCATTCTGAAAGCTGCTTGGAATATGTAATAGTTTTTATTGGTCCTGTCCGTTGAAGGGATGTGGGAATAAAGAGAGGTATAGGTGTTTTATAAATGATGCCATCTGCATTTTTCAAACGTTTATGGTCTCATTTCTGGTATGTAATCTCTGTGATTGATGATTGGACAAGTTAACTGAATATTAGCTAAAATACCAAGTAAGCTAGATGTGATTTAAACAAAACAATTATTCTATGAAATAGATAAAATCTTTTCATGCTTTATTATGCACTCTCTTAAGAATAAGCAGCTTCAGACTAAATACATGAAAGCAAGGGAAACCATTTATATCTTTACTGTAAGAGTAAGAGCTCTGATTCAACATTTAAGAGAATGTTTGACTTAAAACTCTAATGTTTTGAGTTTTGCAAAAAAACTAGAATCAATGTAAAATTTATGCAAAAAAAAAAAAGTAAGAAATAGCATCTTTCTCCTGTTTACCTGTTACTGTGCAACGTCTTTGGTTTGAACATGTGTGTGTGTTTGTTTGTGCACACAAACCAGTAAACTGGCAAACTTATGAGGTATTACAAGTGGAAATTAGTGAGAAGAGAGCAAGGAGGCAGGCAGTGTTGTATTCGGGGAGTATAAATCTGAAATAGGTCTTTCATACAGAAGAGAAGGTAATTATCCCACACCTATTTCTGTGTGTTACGGTAACTTCGAAGGGCAGGTGTATCTGTCCAAATGGTCTTTTGTATCTGCCACCAGCACTGCTTTTCGGATGAAGTGCGTAGATCACACCTCATGTCCTTGTTCTGCAAGTTAACATGTACCATTATTAATACCCAACAAAAAACCTGAAATATGTAAGACCCAAAGTTGCTACCAAAGAGCCTGGAGAATCGAAATCACCCGGGTTATTTTGCTTCTGAAATCAGCTGAGCCACAGCAGTTGACAGCTCTGAGATCGGCGGTCGCACGCTGCCGCTTCATGGTACCGCAGCCAGCCCGGCTGAAATCAGTGGAGGGGACAGAGTGCTGTCATGGTGGGGGGTTATAAAGACTTGCATGCTCTCTGTTCAACGATAAAATGATTTTTGCCTGTGAATTAGAATTGAATGCACTGTGTGAACGTTTTGGGTGGCAGCAGGCGGTGTGTGAGGTGGGAGCGGGACAGAGGCCCATCGAGCGGCTGGTGCTGGGGGTACGGCTGTGCAGAGCCCAGGAGCTCAGCAGCTGGTGGCTCTCTGGGCCTGGGCCATCCCTGCCCTCAGCACCTTCTGCTCTAGACACCCCTCAGGAAATAACTTACACTGCTCCCCAGGCAGAGTGTTTTCACCCCAGAGATGACGTGAGAGGGGTCGCTGATCGTGTCTCAGTGCAAGGCAGCTGCTGGCAGTTTCTGGCCATTTATACAAAAGGGGAAAAAAAGAGTCTGCGGTCTGATTATTCAGGTAGAAGAGCCTCAGTGTTTTCTGGAGCTCTCTCACTTTGCTTTCAGCTGCCAGTGCCAGGCTGCCATCACTAAACTATTAACTCTTGTTGCCAGGCGGGTACCCCAGCTCCCCTTACTTGGCTGCAGTTTCCTCTGCAGCCAGCAGCAGTTTTTACTCAGTCTCTGGACCCACCTTCTTTTACCACCCAGACCCCACTTCAGTTTCCCTGAGTTTTTCCCCATGTTACACATCTCTCTCTCCTCCCTGACAGCTGCTCCCACCGTAGAGATAGAGGTTCTAAACAGAAAGCACGGGAAGGGCTCAGCTCATCTTTCCTTCTCGTCTCTCTCCCCAGATCGCTGCATCCGCGTGCAGCCTCCTGCAGCGGCTGGTCTGCTGCCTGGGCAGCACAGAGGTGGGGACGCTTTCAGCTGTGAGGCTGTAGGAAGGTCTGTTACCGAGTCTCCTCGTGGACTTGTACCTCAACAAGCTTGGAGGGGGAAGGGATTCACCAAAACGTGCTTCTGACATCGCCTCAGTCACCAAAATTAGAGGAATTAGAGCCTTTGCTGGATTTTTTTCAAACATGAGCAAAAAGCGTACTCCCATGCCCAGTTTCATTCTAAGATGCAGCCGATCCTTTTGACTGACTGTTCTCATAAATTCAATATAAGGGAACCTTCAGCATAAAAAAAAGTCAGCCCAAAAGATTATATTTTGCTGAAGTTATAAGCATTAGAAACAGAGTTTTACAATAGAAAAAATTATTTCTGAGGAAATCTTAGTACCACTTATTATTCACAACTCTTCCAATATTATAGCCACTGGTATGTGTGGTGTGTGTGTGTGCTATCATAAATACACATGGATAAACGGTAGTGCAAATACAAGGGAGAAAACAATTACTGATGATGCTTTCTAGCAAGGCAGCTTAATAAAAGTTATATCTTGACCTAAGATTCATTTACACTAGTAAACCTGTAGTTGTTTCAGTTTTAATGTACTCACAATGCTTACAAATGCAATTTGTAACAATGAAATCACTACCAAGTCCCTGGAGCAGCTTTCTTTCAGGTGCACAGGAGACCATTTCACTTGGCTTTAAACCCCGTACTGTTTTAAACACCCTGTGCTATTTTAAAATCCCCATGGATAAACAAATAAACAAAAGACCAGGGTGGGTTCAGTGGTCCAGGGACACCGTGCGGTATTTTAGGATGTTCTTCTCTGGAATCCTTTCAGCTGCCGAAGAAAATCACTATTAGTCGTGAAGTACCAAATGTGATCCACAGCTGTGGATTCCAGTGTCCTCTGCCAGTAGCACAGGCAAATTAACGTTAACTGCGTTAACAACTGGCAGACTCCAGAAAGTGTCCTGGTGAGAAGCTGGGCTTTGGGCTCCATGATTAATTTCCTGCCTTTTCACTTTCTGTCTACATTACGGATCCCTTGAGTTCTTGGCTGAATGCACTGGAGCCATTAAAACTTAGGTGATATCTGTTTCAGTGTTGTCTAGCAAAATTGGTCCTGGTAGGACTAATCTGGGGGAAAAAAATGGGGGAAAAAAAGAAATCTTGATTATTTTAACAAAGTGATCTTGGCCTATGAATATTGAGGCCAAAATAAAGAATCACAGGGTTTACTTGTTATTATGTGGTTTTGCCTGCACTAATGAATGGCTACAGCACTACCTTTTATTGAAGGAAATTAATTTCATTTTGCAAATGTCTCTGAAAAAATCTTAAACTATACCCGACTGTAGTAGTTTTAAACAGATGGTTAACGAAGAGGTTCTTCCTGCAGCATCCCGATTTGTCGTAGCTTCTCCACATGGACAAACCACTCTACCAATCAGTAGGGCTTTTCAAAATCTCTTGTATACTGCTGGTATGGTAAGATATGAGTTTGTGCAAAATTATGTGTGGAATAACGGAAAGTATGAATATTGAGCCGATGCTCAGTTATCCATCAGTCTGGGGAAGTCAGCGACACGTCCCGTCACTTAGGAAGAACAATCATATTTTTATTATAGCTCTTTTCAAACTTCAGAATATTCTGAAATCAACAGGCAAGAGACATCCCAGGGGAATGGATGTTTGAGATTAGAATTACACAATTTTTGAAGTGCACAGATGGTGCTATATTTGGCCTTGTTTCCTGTGAGTCTGCTAATTTTACGTGGAAATCACTTTGTTTTGCAATGGTCCTCCCAGATCCCTCACCCAGGCTCTGGAGCGTACTCAATGTGAAAGGAATATTTGGACAATTTTGCTGCCAAATTGAAAAAAATGTCTGGGGAGCATCTGCAAGGTGATATTTTCTAAAGCTGTAAGCATCGGCCAAACTTGACGAGTTTCACAGGAATGACAAATGTATATTCCTAACATGTGAACAACTTATTGGCCAAACTTGACACTCAAAAGACTGAAAGCACTAAAACGTCTCCTCTAAGCCAATGTAGAAATTTTGACTTGGCTACACTACTCATTTTTCACTGGTTTAGGCTTTTGATCCATTTTTGTTGTTGTGGAAGCTCTCCCAAAATTATTTTCGGCAGATACTGCCACAGAAAACCAAATGGTTCAAGTTTACCCAAGTTACAGGCAAGTGAAATGCTCCCATAGAGAGGTGCGAGGCCGCGCCAGCGGTAGAGAGCTTCTCCAGCTGTGCTCGCTGATGAAAAATGCTTCACGTACATGGGCAAGGGAAACTGAAACCACTGGCCTCAGGTCATTGAGCAAGCTTCTTCACAAAGCTCTACCAGAAGTTTTAATTGTCATTTTTCCCCTAACGTACTCCGTATGGCTCATGCACGTTTTTGAGCCATATGGGTAAGACTCAGGATTTTGGTGTGGAAAGATATGAAAAGAGCCATAGTTGTCCACTGAGGAAGTCCTGGTTATCTCCAATCACAGTCTCAGAAATAACCATTTGGCACTCAGCGTGCAGAGAATCACAGTCTTCATTCTTCCCTGTATGCATCTTTCTTTGGCCATTAAAATAAAATGCCCTTGGTTTCAGAAGGGACAACCTTTAGTTAAGAGTTAAAAATCATTTTAAGCAGGGAAAAAGTTTCACACAATTCACAGTTCTCGCTGAAAATTATTGTAAGCCTGGCTTTATTATTTTTCATGCTGGTACATACAGCGTTTTTGAATGTTCTTGGCCCTGGTCTGCTTGCCACCAAAATGGATGTGAGGGGTTTTTTTTGGTTGTTGTTGGTTTTTGTTTTTTTTTTTCCATGGGATGATGCTGATCATGTTCAGCAATGTAGTTCTGGGAAGTGGGGGTGAGGGGGAAGCTAAGTCAAACAGAGACT
>NW_008824186.1:4781891-4791543 GCF_000699105.1 Pygoscelis adeliae | reverse complement strand
TGTGCTAATTGGTTGACCTCAGGTGACCCCCCACCCAGAATGGTCACTAGAGAGGGACCTTGACCTCAGGTGACCCCAGCACGGTCCCCAGAGAGGGGGTTGACCTCAAGTAACCCCGTGGGCTAATTGGTTGACCTCAGGTGACCCCAGAATGGTCCCAAAGCATGTGGTTTGACCTCAAGTAACCCCACAGGCTAATTGGTTGACCTCAGGTGACCCCAGCATGGACCTCAGAGAGGGGGTTTGACCTCAAGTAACCCCGTGTGCTAATTGGTTGACCTCAGGTGACCCCCCACCCAGAATGGTCACTAGAGAGGGACCTTGACCTCAGGTGACCCCAGCGTGGTCCCCAGAGAGGATGTCTGACCTCAGGTAACCCCGCAGGCTGATCGGTTGCCCTCAGATGGCCCCTACTGTGGTTCCCAGAGCTTGAACTTGTCAAGGTTTATTCTTTCCTTTTACGTGTCATGTCAAGGAACCTGTTTATTAATTTGGTCTGTCTGGTTGATGCGTCCCCGCGGCGGCTGTAGTGTAAGTCCCACACTCACCCTTGGCTGCCTGGTGGTTTTGTTTTCCTGGCTCCACCCTTAGCTGTTGGTGACGAGCTCACTGGGACCAACCCCTCGAGAGGCCATCGCCGTGCCCACCCCGTCAGACTGGGTTATGCCCGTGGCCCGCTTCTGCCAGCGCCTCTCGGCAGGAGCGCTGCTCTCCCGCTGCTGCAGTTGGAGCAGAAAGCTAAAAGAGCTCCAGCTCTCTCTTTTCGGTCTGGTACAACTGAATCTCCGTGTGCGTCCGTCCACACGTACCTGTACCCTTGCATACAGCAGTTACAGATTTGGTGATAACATTTACAAGACATCAGCAGAGTTTGAAACTTCAAAACAACGCTCTGCTGGATTGCCATTCAGTAACAGTACACATCGCCAAGGATTAGGCCTTAATCACCATCAACACACAGGTAAACAATTGGTCCTTAACAAGCTTGTCCTAAATTAGCCGTGAGTATAAAAGAGCAGAGAGCTGGTGTGCTGGGGTTAGCAGCTGCGCCTTGAGATTGGTGCTGTGGTTTGTACTGCTTTTAAGGTGAGGGGGGAAGAGTACTTTGTGGTGAAGGGAGCCAGACCTGGAGTAGGATACCATCTTTTTCTTTCTTGGTTTTTTTTTTCCTCGTTGCTTGTTGGTGTTTGATTCTTCTCCTTCCTCCTTTGAGAGGATGGGGGACAGCACACCTCCTCTTGACTGACTAGTTTCAGTTCTTGCAGCCAGGACTTGTTTTGTGGGTTGTTTTTTTTCCAGCATGTTTCCCGTTGGGAAACGTCCTGTGGGGTTACTTTGGCTTCACCAATTATCTTCTCTACCTGTTGTACATGTGGGGGTTTTGATCTCTTTCACACTTTACTTCTTCTTGTATTTGTTTCCTACATTTCACATGTGCAGTTGTCTTCCTCTTGGTGCTTATTTACTCTGTGTATGTTTTTTCTTAGCTATTTCATAAAATGCCCATTGCTGATTTTGCTATTGGAATTTATACCATGCTATAAAATGCTTACGCATGGTCACTGGTTACATTATCTTAGTGTGCCTATGTCTGTGTTTAAGGCAAGCCTTATAACTTGCTTAACTTGCTTCTAATTTTTGTGTGCGACAGGCCACCACTTTGGCTACCTTGCTCTGTGGCTGGTGGTCGTTCAACCACAGCGGTGAACATCCCTGTTGGAGTCCTCTTGAAGGACTATGTGTTTACTTGAGGGAAAACACCAAGAAAATATCATCCTGGGGAGGTTGCCAAGACTTACTCTAGACACGTGTGCCCTCAGACATGAGTAAGTGGGTAGGCTTTCCCCCAGCAGGTTCCCAAGCCTTACTTCAGTTATGTATGTCCTCAGACATGAATAATTGGATGGGCTTTCCCCCATTAGCTGCCATCTGCTGTTGTGGACCACAAGAAACGGAGAGCAGCTGTTGTCTTTTCCTTAACCCTCTCTGAAAGGAGGGCTCCAGCAGCACCCGTCGTCCTGAAGGGTTGCTCTCCTGCGTAATGCTTCTCCTCTCTGGGCCAGAGCCCAAACACCTCTGCAAGTGTCACAGGAGCTGGTGGGGCCTGGGCTGGTGGAACAGGTTGCCTGCACTTCTCTCCTGGCTGCACTCTGAACTCCTAAGGGGAGTCTTGGGACTTGGCTCACCCTTGGGTGAGCATGGGCACGTTCCCTTACCGTTTGCCAAGACCCATCCAAAGTCCTGAAAATGAAGAGCAGTGAGAGACAAGTTCTAAATTCTTCATCTCTGTGTGTCTGTATCTCACCTGGAGAAAGGTGAATGTTGCCTGAAATTGGGAGGAATGAAGTGGAAGGCACGGGACTTCTGTCCTGGGACAGAAAGGAGTCAGGAAAGGAAAAGGTATTTTTAGGTGTATGTGAAGGGACTGCCTAGCTCTGTAAACATTTGGGCTGTTCCTATGGCTCACACGGGAATTGAGAGTGCCCCCAACACAGGCTAAGACAACCCACTCATCATTAGACCCGCAGATAGGAATTCCTTCTTACCTTTGTATTCAAGATCTTCTGAGAGAGAGAAAATCCCAGTCTTGACATCTCTATGCAAGTCAAGGCCTCAAAAATCTAAGGTTGCCTCCTGGAAAAGGAAGGAAATGCACAGGAAAGAGGACACAAAATAAACCAAGAAGAAGAAAAATAAAAGCAAGAAATAATCAATAACTGCACAGCCCAGAATCTGACTGGGGCAGCCAGAGTCCAGGTGCGCTCATGCCTTAATGCCCAGACACAGGGGTTTTGGCAAAGCAGAGCAAAAATACTTGCTGGGAAGACAGGGCTAGCTAGCCTCAGCTGAATTCCTGAGTCCCTCTCCCTCTGCTTGGTGGGAGCCGTCCTTTTCACACCTAGTGCAGCAGTTCAGAGGACGCTGGTTTTGGTTGCCAGCGCGCACCCAAGTGACCTGCAGTGACACACCAGGAGTTACAGGCAGCATGTGCTCCCGGAGATCAGAGGGGACAATCAAGGGCTTTGCCCTAACACCTTGGCTACAGTAGTTGAAGTGTGGCTAAATCATCACCTTGCCTTCAATGGTGACCAGATGCCAAAATCAATGCTAGAGGAGTTGCGTATTCTCCTCTGGAGAAGCCTAATCAGGTGAGGGATGTATCCTGGCACTTAAAGTAGGCAGAGTGGGACTTACGCTGTGAGCAGTCACTGTGCCTTCCCGCGGCATGCCTGGGGGCTTCGTGTCCGTCTGCCTGGCTAGACACGTAACAAGCCTTTCCTCTTCCAGGTGCAGCCTCCAGCACTGTAATCCAGATCAAAATTTTAAGAGTGTACAGTTTTGATGAACGCAGAATACTGTAGGCATAATTTTTAGAACTTACTCATGTTGGAGGATGAGATTTGGATTGTGTAGCCCTTCCTAACATGAAAAATCTGCCTAGATTTTTTTCATATCTAATTATTACTTTATTTTGTCACTGTATGTTTATGCTCGTCTCTTCTGTAGAGTATCTTTACAAATGACTATGAGGCCCTGTTGCCTGACACCAGAGTACATTCTTCCTCAGAAAATAATACAGCTAAGAGAAAACAATTGGTTTTGTTTTCTAGTTATGATGCAGTATTTTAGTTTTATTTCCTCTCTCTGTATTAGGTGATATCTATTTGGTAACTCTCCAACTCAACCAGAATGTGATTGCTTTGGGATAGGTTATGAGATTTTTAAAAAGCATTATTAAATCAAAGCCAATAACCATTATAGAACTGTGATACTAGAAAATAGTAATAAGAATTGGTCATGCATTAAAAATCCCCATCTATAGACACAGGTATAGATATACTGTTAGAGAAAGGTACAGATTTAGCAGTATTTGGGCAGCTGTAAATACATAAGAGGATGAGGTTAAGCAGCACTTAATTTTAAAGCTGCACAGATTTGCACTACTTTTAAAGCTTTGGATGATGTGCCATGCGGCTGCCGCTGGTTTGAGGCAACAAAAAGAAAGAAGAGGGGAGCAGCAAAAGGTCTGAAGGAAAGCCGGGCTCAAAAGCCCTTTCCATTCTGCCTGCAAGTCTATACCTGCCTCTAACAAATGGCTGCAGGTTTCCACCTTCTATATCACAAGGTCTGTTCAACAAGCAAATGTCTGATTATGGTATAGCAGTTCTAACACTCTTCTATTGTCATATGCTCTTATAATCAATTTTGTTTGAGAATGGACATGACATCACTTCGTGCTCATCACTCAAGCTTTCCATCATTTTCGTTACCTTCTGGCAGTGCTTGGATTTGTTACAACTTGGGCTCTCATTTGCATCTTCCTGAAATAAGATAAATGCTCACACAAAAATCTGCAGAGGAAAAGACAAGGAATTACACCATCCTACAGAATTTAACGTAACTGGATATGATTTCATGAAGACAAATCTACAAAAGAAAATTGATTCGTCACTTATGCAATTGATGTAGTTACTCTGTTTCTAAGCTGTTATATTGATGTGTGTCTTCTCCTGTTCCTTCATCAGGAATATAATTTTTTCATTATTATATATCCATACAATAATACCTCTGAGGGAGATCTCAGGGTGCTTCATGCTATTTTACCCTAGACGAGAAACTTTCAAAGCAGTCTCAGTTTCAAATATTCACTCTTGTGGTTCACCAGTACAGACAGAAAAAGGAATATGCACGTTTCTGATGTACTGTTAGCAATAAAATATCTCTTTCAAATGGTCTTTTATTCAACTTCTGATTTAAATTTTAACTGCAAGGTTTTGTTGGATTTCATCATAAAGACTGCTTGTTATCCATGCAAACTCAGGCACCCAGTTTCAGGTGGCTGACCGCGGGATTGAGGGCGTATTCACAAATGCATAGAAATCCCATTAACTTCACACTTTGACTATGTCCTGAGCTTTGATACTAAAACAGCTAAGCTCTTGTTTCTCTATTTCTTCCCTTTCAGAACGACAGTACTGGGGCTCAGACCTGCAGCTTCCCAAAATACCTTTTGAAGAAATCATGTACAATGATGAAAGCGCGTACAAGTGGCTGTGCACCCTAAAGAAAGTAGGAATTGTGCTACTAACAGGAGCTGCTACTAGGCAGGGAGAGTTGGTTAAACTTGGCCACAGGATTGGGTTCCTGCGTCTCACTTTTTATGGGTGAGTTTGGTTTTTAATATCTTTGCTTTGCCGGCTATGTAATCACTTCTAATGTATTTCGCTTCGGCTTGCTGGACCTCTTTTGTGGATTAACTAACTTATTAAAACAAGGTGAAATTTTTTCTTCTCTGCATGTTAGCAAATGTGGTGTCAATTAATATTCTCTATGAGAGGATTGCTATGCAATCACAGGCAGGGTATGTAAAAAGCAGCAGCTAGAACATTAACTGCTGAGAGAAGGAAAAATGCCTGAAAACAGATGATGTCAAATAAAAGATAACCACAAGATAGCCGTACTTACCTGTACCATGGACAAAATCAAAAATCCTAATCCAGTCCCCTTCTGAATAGAGGAAGTTATCTGTACTGAAACTTTTTCTTAGCCTGATTTTGAGTCATGGAAATAGGTAAGACTTAGATGATGTTATTGTGTCTCACATCACCGAGAAGATGGGCAGAGTACCCATTTCCCTGCTTTCAACTGAGTCTACTCTGGAAAGCCACAACCAGTCCCAGCAAGCATTTTTTAAAACTGCTTTTTTGCAAAAATAAGAGCTCAGCCTGCAGGAGTGCAAGCAGGAACTAGTAAATCATCCTTTTGATGCCAAGACCTGGTAAACTGAACCTCTACCTCCTCAAGCAACTACTAGGCGAGTAAACAAATGATGATGGTAGCTCATGTCTTGCTGAGCTGAGTCAGTGACCTCCATCCAAGTAACAGAGCAGCATTATTAGCTAACGTATTGCCCTGTCCCTCACCCCCTGCTGTTGGTATAATTTTTTACAATACTGTCCTGGTTTCGGCTGGGATAGAGTCAATTTTCTTCCTAGTAGCTGGTACAGTGCTGTGTTTTGGATTTAGTACGAGAATAATGTTGATAACACACTGATATTTAGTTGTTGCTGAGCAGTGCTTACACTAGTCAAGGACTTTTCAGCTTCTCAGGCCCTGCCAGTTCGAAGCTGGGAGTGGGCACAGCCAGGACAGCTGACCCAAACTGGCCAAAGGGACATTCCATACCATGTGATGTCACGCTCAGTATATAAACTGGGGTGAGTTGGCTGGGGGGCAGCGACTGCTGCTCGGGGACGGGCTGGGCATCGGTCGGCAGGTGGTGAGCAATTGCATTGTGCATCACTTATTTTGTATATTCTTTTATCATTATTATTTTCCCTTCCTTTTCTGTCCTATTGTCTTTATCTCAACCCACAAATTTTACTTCCCCTCCCCCATCCCCCTGATTCTCTCCCCCCATCGCACTGGGGTGGTGGGGGAGTGAGCAAACAGCTGTGTGGTGTTAAGCTGCCTGCCAGGTTAAACCACAACAAATGTATAAAAAAAAACCCCATTACTTGGATGTGTGCTTATTCTTAAAAGAAAAAAATAATTGACAAAACCAGATAGTAACTTTTAAACATAATTGTGATTTCTTGGCACCTGAATAGCCACCAAAACTAGAACATTCAGGGTTTCCCATCTGAAAAGGTCCCTTCTCACCCATAATAGAATAAAAGATAATAAAAATTATGGCAAGAGTTCTCCTTCACTTGGATTTACCCCTAGTTCAGAGAATAAGCAAACGTGGGCAATAACCAGTGTCTCTTCCTTTGTCTAAAAAAAAAAAAGGCAAAAATAAATAGAAGTGGGGAAAAAGTTTCAACCTTGGCCAGAAAGACCACATTCCCTCAAGACTACAAGTCAGAAGGAAAGATTTTTCTGTCCCTTAACACTCCTGTGTGAAGGCACATACGAGCCCTGCTGGAATATGCAATGCAGGCAAGTTTGGTAAAAGCAGCACTGTGATACCGGGAAAAATACATTAACTCAGAATGTTAATTGTGAGGTGAAGGGGAGGAAGGTGAACAAAAGATTCCTTCTTCAAGCTATGATGCTTATTAAGACTTATCATTACATCTTCATTTTGCAAGTATCGTTCCATCATCAGCTATGGAAAAAGATGTCACTGATGCTGCCGGCTTTTAGATTTAGCGAGCAATTTCTAAGAGGCAGAGAAATAGCTATTGAGATACACTAGCAACTTCTAGCAGTGTGTAAGTTGCTTCTGACCCAATCTCCGTCCTTCATTTTTGTTTTATTTATGTTGAAAGTCAACCTGTTTGTGCAGAATTTTTCCCCACGCTTCAAAATCAGGAAAGCTGGCTCAAGAAATCTAGAAATTAGCAGAAACTGAAGTGAACTCATAGCATCTAGAACAGACTGTGAGAACATCATTATTCTTTTCTTTTCCTATTGTCTTCCAAAAAGAAGGGATGGAGAGAATAATTGCTTTAAAATGCCATGAATATTATGAAGCTTTTGTCAGTTCCAGCAGCCATGATAAGTATTTGTACAGCTTTAAAGGGAGTAAAGTATAAATGTACTAGGGTAGTTAAGATAACGTACTTTCATTAAGGTGTGGTTTCCTCTCTCTGCTTACTGTGCCAGAAGGAAAAATGGTTTTCAAAGTTAACTGGGATTCAGTCAGGTTAATCCTACTGAAATAAATGGGAGCAGAACCCCCTGCTCAACTCGGAAACCTCATCCAGTGCTACGAAACATTTTCTACCGTTAAAAGCATTCCTAATGTCAAGCACTTCTATGTTTGGCAGTCTACTATGGTCTCAATTTAAAACTTGCATCATTATGAAAATAGTACTGCTTTCTATTTCTGTTTTGATGTGATCCTACTAATAGATACTAGGAGATTTTTAGGGGTATCCAACCCTAATCATATCGGAGGGTGTCCCAGCTCTCCAGGGTATCTGAAGGATGAAACATTCATTCTGTTTGTATCCAGACAGCTGCACAAGCGTCTTGAGTTAGGAACGAATGTAGCAAGCCCCAGATAACAACAAACAACTTTGGTTCTTTGTTAAAGCATACCACTAAAAGAAAATATATAATATGTCCAAAGTACCTCAGGGGAGAGAAAAAAAAAAAACAAAAAGCCCAAACAACAACAACAACAAAAAAACCATACAACCCCTTCAACATATACCATGGATTTGTGCTTAAGTTACAACAGAACTTTTAGTTGCTCTCCTAAAAGTTTCAGGGAAGAAGAACTGGATCTAGAAGTTCCTAGATCCTAAAACTGGAAATAATCTTTAAACCTAGAATAACGTTCTTGACATGGCAGCCCACTGCTTCACCTATTGTCCGTCTGCTGAGCCCTGTAACGTGTTTTTCACTAAAAGACATTCCAAAGTTTCTGATATTTAATTCAGCAGCACTGTAAGATAAAAAAAATCTACCATTCTGCCTGGTACTCTGCCTCAGCTCTTAATTATCCTTGCTGTTTAAAATTACTGCCAATTGTCTGTAACATCCAGCTGGTGATAACTCTGCTATGTTTAAGAGAGACTGAGAAGTCCCTTACTGTATAAATGTGCATTAACTGTTAGGATATACTTCCTTGTCTAAGTTCGGCTAACAAGAGATTCAGACTGCCCTAGGGAGACTTGCCAGTTTATCAGTTGTGTCATCAGAATGGTTTTTTTCCCGATTAAAAAAAGTTAGTCTTGCCCCTCACTGACTGTTCCCTAATACGATTATAAACAATAATGATTATTAAATGCTTCACCTTGTTTAAAGTCAGCTTGGATTAATGGTTACTCTCTTTAAAGGTGGTTTCAATAAGAGTAATTTGTCAGGATGAGTTCTGAGTCTTTGAGATAGATAGATAGATATTTTTTGAAGTGTTTTAATATATCCTACAGAGAACCTCCCGCCCATTAATGTTCCATACAAGATCAAGGTTGAAACGTGACCTTGGTCCACACCATTTGAGCAAGTAATGGTTAGAGCTCCATCCACTGTTTAAATCGGATTTACTATTGGTGTTGATTAAACCTTATTTTTCTGTTTTCTTAAGTGTTTGGGTTCACAGTAAAGGAACGATAAAAGGCTGTAAGTCTCCTTTCTTTTCCAAAACCTACTTCCTAATTCATGTATTTATTAAGCTGCAGAAAGAGGGTTTCCATGTTATGAAAATTTTCCAATTGACTAAGAATTCTGCATTTAAAAGAAAACATACTTAAACTATTTAAGTTTAGTTGAGTTTGGGGTTTTTTTCTTTTTTGCTTTTTAAACACAGATGTAGTATTTGAAAGTCTTGAAGTCTGGTTTACATCATTGCAATTGAGCCACCACGGTTATAGAATCATAGAATAGTTTGGGTTGGAAGGGACCTCTAAAGGTCATCTAGTCCACCCCCCCTGCCATGGGCAGGGGCATCTTCAACTACATCAGGTTGCTCAGAGCCCTGTCCAACCTGACCTTGGATGTTTCCAGGGATGGGGCATCCACCACCTCTCTGGGCAACCTGGGCCAGTGTTTCACCACCCTCAGCGCAAAAAATTTCTTCCTTGTATCTAGTCTAAATCTACCCCCCTTTAGTTTAAAGCCATTCCCCCTTGTCCTGTCGCAACAGGCCCTGCTAAAAACTCTGCCGCCATCTTTTTTATAAGCCCCCTTTAAGTACTGA
>NW_008824186.1:4778406-4780347 GCF_000699105.1 Pygoscelis adeliae | reverse complement strand
TCCACCCTCTGTAGGCTTCCTTTTTGTGTTGGAGTTTGTCCAGGAGCTCCTTGTTCATCCATGCAGGCCTCCTGGCGTTTTTGCCTGACTTCCTCTTTGTTGGGATGCATCGCTCCTGAGCTTGGAGGAGGTGATGCTTGAAGGAGGTGATCCTTGAATATTACCCAGCTTTCCTGGGCCCCTCTTCCCTCCAGGGCTTTTGTCCCATGGCGCTCTACCAAGCAGATACCTGAAGAGGCCAGAGTCTGCTCTCCTGAAGTCCAGGGTAGCGAGCTTGCTGTGCACCCTCCTCAGTGCCCTAAGGATCTTGAGCTCCACTGTTTCATGGTCACTGCAGCCCAGG
Organism: Pygoscelis adeliae; assembly: GCF_000699105.1. Classification (NCBI taxonomy): domain Eukaryota; kingdom Metazoa; phylum Chordata; class Aves; order Sphenisciformes; family Spheniscidae; genus Pygoscelis; species Pygoscelis adeliae. The sequence goes on along the minus strand of NW_008824186.1, from coordinate 4,780,004 downwards.
CTGCCCTTGAGCTTTGCATTCCCCACCAGCCCCTCCTTGTTGGTGAGAACAAGGTCCAGAATAGCACCTCTCCTCATTGGCTCTTCTAGGTTTACTCTAGGTCATCTGACAGTTGCTAATCATGTTTCTGTGTATGATTAGGTTGAATTTGCAATATTAAATTAAAATCTGAAGAGCATAAGGTCAAAGAGAGCCTGACATCCAAAGACCAGTTTTGCAAATTAGTCTGGATTTCAAGTAACAAAAACCAGCTCTGCCACAGGGTGAAGTCAACAAGCTATGTACAGACCAATGTCCAGCTCTGAAAAAAAGTGTCTGCTCCAGTGCTAAAGGAAAGGTGGAGTTATAAAAGGGGTAGGATGTGTATGATACAACATGCATATTAGCAGAGCCAAGACTTTCAGGGGGAGAACCAAAACTGTTGAACACACTTCCTTTTTCAGAATATGTTGCTGACTTGCAAGGAGAGAAAGTAACTGTACACACAAAGGCAGCCTGCTTTGGAGTTCAGAGCCAGACTCAATGAGCTGATTTGGGGCGAGTGTGCTATTCCTTACGTCTTGGCTTTCATTTCTCCAGTTCAGAGATCAGACACTGTTTAGCTGTCTCCAAGATGCACTGTAAGGATGCCTCTGTTAAGGCTATACAATAAAGGCATACCTACTCAAACATAACACTCGCAGTAGTACAAAGGTAAGCTTCCAGAACTGTACAGCACAATCATCCTGCCAAGGAGGTGTACCAGATGAAGGGTACTGCCTGCCGTTGAGGAGTTCTGGCATTGGATGAAGTCTATAGGAAGCACCATCTGTTGGCATGTGTATGTTTTACAGAGCACTGTATGGTTTGAGACACTGCCTCTGAGCGTTGTCTCCTCAATGCATTGTAAGAAGGAGTTGTTCTGTCTTTTTCCTCTGTTCAAGAGGAGTTTCTTTAATCGCACAGGCTGTAAATAGAAAGTTGGGTTGCAAAATACTAAACCTGCTCAAAAGAGTTGCTTTCCATTTTACTGCACTGCTATCAACCAAGACTTCTTCCTCCCTGGGCATGTGCACACATGTAGAGGCACGCATGTTGCAGCCTGACATCTTTAGCAATGTTCAGCTGCTCTCATTGCCATACTGGTGAAGTTAATGATTAATGCTTTGAAATTTTTGAAAAATTACTCTTTAGATCATGTTTTTTCCTTGAGACCTGTTTAAAAAAAATAATAATAATAATAGGGAGGGAGGAATTCCTGAAGTAGTGGAAAATACAAGCAGTATCATGCATAAACTTTGTATTGTTACGTGTAGTTTAAGAAATTATCCAGAAATTATTTTTAAAAAATAAAGTCACAAAACTAGTTTCAAATGTTTTAATATGTATGAAGTGGTAACATGCTAAAGACATCAGAAAATAGTTAGAGAACTGTATTCAAACAGCTTAATAACCCAGTGTTTGCTAAATGTGTAATTCATCACGTGAAGTATTGAAAAAGACTAATGGTTTTGGCTTAGTTTTGGGTATTCATGTGGTATTTTTTTTAAGGAACTTGTTTCTTATTTTTTACCATTATAGCTGGAACCCAGCCTAAAAATATCATGAAAGAGAAAAGC
>NW_008824186.1:4767298-4778373 GCF_000699105.1 Pygoscelis adeliae | reverse complement strand
TATCTTTTCTCCTAATTTAACCTGCTTCATTTTCAGATATAGTAATTGTAGTGCCTGGTCTTCGTGCTCTTACATATTTCTCGCAGTAGCAGAAACTCCATTGAGTTTTCAGTCTTAATAACAGACTTAGAGCAGCATTTTACAGTCCATCTCTTCACCTCTGCAACAGAAGTTCATTTCTTACTGGCATCCAATTCTGGGGTGGCTTTTACAACTGTAATAAAATAATAACTTCGGGTAGTTCCCTTGCTATTTCACTAGCAGCCAAATATAAGACCTACCAAATACTATAAATAAAAGGATAAATTTGGAACTGGCAAGCTTGCCAAATAAAACATTACCTCAACAGGGCCATGAATTTTAAACTGAAATGTAACTGTAATGAATATAACCCTGACAAATGGAAAAACAAAAGCCTTTTTTCTTGTCTAGATGTCTGTTTGGTACACGCTACCTAAAATATCATTACTGTAAAAAGTGGAAACATTCTCTGTATCAGCCGTATAATAACAACAAGGGTTCCCAACTTTTAAATTAACCTTTTTCTTTACATTATGGAGGCACAACTACATTAACAAGGTCTCCAGTCATACCACAATTCATTTCTCCAAATTCTCATGCCCTAGACCTCGTGTTCCTCTCCTGTTCTGAAGCCTTGTCTGGGACTTGGGGTGGCATGAAGGGCTTCCTTCGGGGCCCCAGCACTCCCACTGAAATAGCCAAACCATCTGCACCTCCCAGAGGGCTTCAGCTGCAAGAGAAGGACACGGGTCCCAAACCTCTTCTGAATGAGACTTAGATTTTTAATAAAGCGCAAGACCAGATGATTCAAGTGTGGCTTCAGTTCCGAGCGCAGCGGTTTTACAAGGCTAAGGATGTAACAGGCAGGCTAGTTTTCTGCTCAGGGAGACTGAGCCCACATTGCCACTTAATGCAAAAAATTGCTACACCTGCCTGGTGCCAGATTTCCTCCTCTGTCAAACAGCCTGAGCAATTGATGTTGAAATCTGACCCTAATTACTAAACCACAAACTATTCCACCCCGCTCTGCTCTCCCTAAGGGCCAAGAGTCCTCTGACGTTACCCACATTTTCTTCCTTTGCTTCTCACGCGCTCTCCCCGTGACTGAGTTGATACTTCAGCTCAGTTGAGACTTTGACAAAGTAAAGTTGATTTTTTCACATTCAGCGCTGAGCTCCCTATTAGCATCGCTGACTTCAAGTCAGTAACTTGAGCTTTGACCGAAGATCCTTGCGTGGAAGGAAAGCTCTCCAGGACCAGCTCCCCTCGCAAAGCGTAACAGCACAAAAGCACTGACCGCTTTTGCAAAACCTTACAGTGATTTTATAAAGTACTACCATTCCAGCAGTTGTATGTATCGCATATAAATGAGACAATTAAAATGTGTTAAATTGTTTTAGAACCATCAAGTGACACTGGAGCCTTTTAAATTAAAGATATAGCGAACCTAGCTACCTTCAACACTAATGACAAGGATGATATAACGGGCTATTTTTTGGCTGTAAAATTGGGAACTATGGAAGTGTGGTTGAAATTATCATACTTGAGTACTGATGTCATGTACTGATGAATATGTGCTGTACCAAATAATAAAAATTATTTCTCCCAGGCAGTTAAACACATTTGCAAATATTCAAGGGGGTTTTCCCCCGGAAATTTCAGAAATTTAGTTTTAGCATTTTACGTAGTTTCTATACTAAATACCACTCCTAGAACAAAAGTGTTTGTACACTATATATAAATCATTTTGGTCTGCATGTTCTTTAGCCTATTTTCTTTTTAAACTATTACTAAGGAGTAACGCTAGACACACCATCTGAAACATATTTGGTCTATAGCATTTCACAAGGGAAAACGAGTTTCATATTTTCTTTTAAATCACTTATGCTCCTGTGATTACATGGACCGCGTATGGTGACTTACAGTTTTCCAGACAAATGTCTGGATCTATAACATGCATCTGCTGAGGACTGTCTTCAATCATGTGAACTCCGTACAAACAAAACGTGTGGTTCTTGGTCTTAAATTCTCCTGCATGGTGTGTCACTCGAAACAGATTTTGACTGTGCTGCAATGTGATGTATTCATGTCTTCATCATATCACTGAGACTTTTTTTTTTCCCCTGCAGTTGTCAGTAAACTTTGTTACTGAGTTTTGTCAAATTTCAAGACAGAAACTCTGTAACAAAATAAATGGGCGTAGTTCTCAGAAAGAGCGTCAGAGAAGGGGAAGAAGTTACAAAGTCTTTCATCAAGACATTTTCTTTTATCGCCAAGTCTTCAAGTTACAGGAAAGATACCTCTGCAAAGGATACTCTATGTTTTCTAAGACCATAAAGCTTTAAAAATAATTTTTGGGGAAAGTTACATAGCCTTTAACAATTTCATATTTCATTGATAATGTGCTCCACCTGGCAGGGAAAAATGGAAGGTTGATGATAAGAAGTGGGCCAACTTCCACTCTCTTATTTCTGAAGCCTCAGTAATAAGGTGATAATTTATCCTAGCAGATACCTCTCGGTTAGTGTCTTCAACTGATCTTTGCATTCAGCAAAGTACCGCCACTGGAAAGATAGATGCTACACCAGGGCCAGATGTCCCTTGGCACACTTAAGTTTCTAGCTTGAACCTAGGACTGCTGAAATAAGCCGTCTTTGCTGGGGTGGAGGGACACTGCTAAATCATTATTTCCTTATAATTTTACAATATTTTCATGTTCAAAGATGGAATGACTCTTTTGTACTGTCATTTCACATTTTCAATGTGTACTGTCTGGCATGCTGGCTGACTGTTTTAATATGTTTTCTCTTTTCCCTTTCATTATAAAGACCAACTTGGCAAGTGCAAGACAAAGCAGATGCTAACAATGTGGCTTATACAGCCGGGAAACTATGTTTTCACACCGATTACCCTGTTCTGCAGCATCCACCTGGGGTAAGGTGAATCTACTGACTTTTTCACAACACAAAAGGGGAAAGGGAAATATTCCTATAGCGTGAAATACGGCTAGCATTCAGTGACTCTGAATATTGTTTTGAAAGAGCAATGTAAAAATAACAGTATATTAATCTGCATATAACAATCTATATACACATGGGTATGCAATATATACATTATGATGTAAGTTCTGCATAACGAGCCTGTTATGTATGCCATAATTTTTAAATGGAAACTCACAAAGTATTGAGAATATTACCATATGAGAAAGCATTAGGGTCCTGTATGTGCTTTTGATGTTGCTTTCATTCTATTGAAGAAGTTGGGTGTCTACATGTAATCAAGTTGTGACATCTTAGCACACATCTGTTCACCTCAGGAGGAGAACATATTAGAAGAAATATGATTAAGATGTTATCTTCTCTTTTCTATAAATTAATTTAAATTAGACCCTTATCTGCCCTTTCATAATTAGACAAAAAAGGGGCATTTTGTAAAGCTGGACAACAACAACAGAAAATACATTTTCACCTAGTTCCTGTCATATCAAAGCCTAATCCACATAATTCACCAGAGAACTGAAAAGTAGTAGGAACAGGTACAAAGGAACAAAGATAATCTTGGGAAAGTTTGCATCTATAAGCTTCATACCTACAACTTCCCCTTCTCATGTTGTGGAGTGCTTTGTATCGATTGTCTCTATAATTAAACAAAAACCCCATGTGACTTATCCACAAGTAAATGCCAAATACTTCACACTAACATCACCTATTAAAATCATTTAGGTGCTGTTCATTAATGTGCAGTAAGGATGGAATAGGGCTTAATTAATAGATTTCAGTTTCCCCCTTCATCACCATCATCAAGGTCTGCAGGTCCCGCTGGTGAGGAGATTCTGGGACAAACCCTGTTCTCTGCTCCTCTTTCTCCTCCTGGTTTTATTTGTTTTTTTCTCCTAGTGGTCTCAGAAATAATTCACCATCATGGAAGGGAAATGTGAACACTGTTACCATTGGTAGGACAGATGTATTTTGTGTAGTTTGGCTGAGATGAACGGTTACGCTTTGTGTGATGCTGGGTTCTCTAATGCCACAGGGAGTTTTACTGCCTGTGTCAGCAGCTCAGATTTACACTGGTGCAACCAAGAGCCCAGGTTAGACTTTCTGCTCCGTCTTACGCCTTGGCAATTTCACTGTGAAGTGAAATGAAACTGTCTTAATCCTGCTTTATGATAGAGACACTGGGCCTTCTATGAGAGCCGCCTTTTCCCCTCTGTGAGCAGATAATTCATAGTAGGTTTTGTTTCTGCAAGAGAAAACTAACCCTCCTTGTTAGATAAGACTGCAATGCATTTAAAATTATATGACTGACGCAAACAGGGAATCAAAGGAAAGAAGTGAGACCAGAGCTCTGCAGTTGACTCGCAGGTTGCAAGCATTAGAAGATATCGCAAAGGGGATGGATTTATGAACATGCTACTTTAATTTTCTGCCTGCGTGATAGTGGTGGCAGAGTGCTGTGAAGCTGCAGAAATGGGAACTCAGTCTTTTGCTGGGGAAAACAAAACAAAACAAAACACCAGAACCACAGATATGAGGGAACTGATACTAATGAACTGTTAAATATGCAAGCTAATTCTTCTCGTAATGAGATGTTAATTCATTCCAGGTTCAGTTTCTCCACTGTATAAAGCAAACAGCTGCAGGAGGTGAAAGTGAAGTTGTAGATGGATTTCACGTATCCAACAAGTTGAAGAAACAAAATCCTCAAGCGTATCAGATCCTGTCCTCTACTGCTGTAGACTATACAGATGTTGGGGTGGACTACTGTGATTTTGCTGTTCAATGTAAACAAAGGATTATAGAGTGAGTAGTTTCAACAGCACCACAAAATAAAATCCCTGTTGTACGGTGGATTACATGTTGGGAGGAGGAGGTCTGCTCCTGCCACCTTGTGGGGAAACACTGGTTTAACTTGGTGTGTAGTTGTTTTGGTGGGGTTTTTTGTTTGTTCGATTGGGGTTTTTTGCCAGCGTATAACTTGTTCTTTGCTTTGTACCACCACAGCATAGTTTTCCTTATTTGGTTTTTGCCACACACCAGCAAGAAGTGGTGGTAATTAGAGCAAGTCCTAGGTACAGACACAGGTTAACAGCAGCTGGGTCTGTTACTAAATTCCAGCCAATGTACATCTGTGTCGTGCCAAAGAGAGGTCATAATATGAAGCATTTAGATTAAGAACTATATATTATAAAAAGATCAAATGCAAACGATCATAATATCTTCTGAATTTAAAGACTTTGCAATTCTACAATTAAAGTGTATAGAATATAGATGTTTGAGGAAATCAAGTGTCTACACTTTCTCCTGATTATCCCTTTTCCTAGTTAGGCTTAATTACCAAAATCCAACCCAATAACAATCTGAATTTCACGATAGAAACATACTGAAATTCCAGCAGGAGAGTTCAGTTGCTGTTTAGCCATCTTAAAATGTTTCAGTAACAACATAATAAGTTCCTTTTCCTTTCCTTCTCTCTTTCATAGCGTGGATTCCAGAGGCCAAGCAGTTCGCATCAATTATAATAATGCAACAAGAGACACAGTGTTTGACATACCAGCTGAAAAAGTGAGGCCATTTTATGCAGCTCTAAAGGAATTTGATGATTTATTAAACAGCGCAGAACACAAGTTTACTTACAAGCTGAAACCAGGTCAGTAAGTTGCTTCTACTCGCAATGATTTTTCACGTTTTTCCTAACAGTCAAAACACTTGAGCATTGTTAGCACTGGCACTGAGAGGAAATTTCGTCCTTCTATCACCTATTTTGTTTCATACTGCATCCTTACCTTCATCTCACAGATTTATTTTGCCATTGTTACACTATAAAGAAAAAAAAAAGGGGGGAGGGAATAGAGTCTATCTATTGATTAGTCCAACGTATCTTTATACTACCATCGAAAACCCATACCATATAGGAAATTGCAACTTGTCATATCAATAGCACCAAAGATGGGAAATGTCATGTGTAAGACTGCTGTGTCGTCCCAGGTCAGTGTCTGTTCATGAAATGATGCACAATCACATACTTTTTCCTCTGCTTCATTTGATGCGGAGTACGGACGTTAAGCCAAATGATATGTCTTTCTTTATGACACTATTTTGTTAGTGGGGCACCTTCCCAATGGCTGCAGGAGTTGCAGAACATCTAGAAGATGATACAGATGCATAACGTGCATAACGCTGAAGGAAGCCGAACAGCGCCGTGGGGAATTCAGTTAGTGTCTTTGCTTAGACACCGAATGCCAGCGCAATGCTGGATGAATTACCGAAGGCCACTGCTGCTGTGCTGCTTTTTCTGGGTGGCCCATGCAAGACATCTGGAGGCAGATTTGCAGAAGTACTAAGTGCTCTAAACTTCAGCTAGAGTTGTACAGGGCTGTGTTTTGAACATAAAACATGCTGCAAAAATGCCCTTTACTCTTTAAAAGTCAGTCCGTGCATATATTTACCTACTTTGGCCTTAATCGCTGTTCTTTCATTCCCCGGCTATAAAATAGAGATATGAATAGTCCCTCATTTCTCAAGACACGTTACAAAAGTAAATTCATTAGTGTATCTGACTGCCTCATGTGCTACGATGCTAGTGTCTTTAAAATGTCTATGAGGAAATGAATCTCTCTCTATTGGGAACATGCAATAAAATAATTTATAAGATCACATATAAATGGTAAAACAAAGTACCTCACATTACATTAGTACCATCCATCCCATCAATTAGCGCACCAAAATGGTGGCAGAGGGGAGGGGGAGAAGGAAAGGAAGACTATGAGGTTATTTAATTAGAGATTTATCATAACAGTGGCACACAAGGGAGAAAAATTAAAATGGCGTGCTAGCCTTAATTATGTGATTTCCTAACTTTCAATGGCTTGACTTTGTTCTCAATAAAATTCTCTTAACAGGGATAGTAATACAGGATGTGTATAGTACAAATAGTACCAGACATATCAAATAGGAATCATCCTGGTGGCTTTCACCCTTTTTATCCTTCCCATGGATTTGCTGTAGTCACCTTTCCCCTCAAGGCCTTCTTTTCTCAGCATGGACTCCCCTACCACTCCGATTTTTAACTCCTGGTTATACAGGAAAAGAAGCAGAAGTCGAAAGGGACCTGCCCTCTCTGGTTGAGAATGACTAGCTAAATTAAAATTACTGTGTCGTTGCTGTGTATCTCCAGCTGAACTACTTGAAATTATTGCTCCCTAACTGTTGATATAAATCTACCTCCATGTTATCTGTTTGAAGGAATCAACTATAACATACCAAATATTAAACTTTGTGCAATCTCTTCATAGGAGACATAGTGACGTTTGATAACTGGCGCGTGCTTCATGGTCGCCAAAGCTACCACTCGGGATCAGAAGTGACTCGTCACCTGGAAGGTGCCTATGCAGACTGGGATGTGGTCATGTCAAGGCTCCGGCTCCTCAGGAAGAGGGTCCTGAACAGGGACTGAGCTTTCTTCTAACTAGAATGAGCAAAACCTCGATTGTCTAACAAAAAAAAAAAAAAAATTATAAAATTGTGTTTTCTTTTCAGAAACTAACATCACGAATATATTTTGAGTTCCATAAGCTAAGAAACCTGTTGTTCATAACAATTTAAGATTTATCTGTGCCCTGGTCTTTGAATCTATAAAACGCATTGCTACCTCTGTCAGTTTATTTGCTTTTTAAAATCAGTGCGCGAAATGGCTTGAAAGATTATCACTTTACTGGGCTGACTGGGTATCACAATCCCTTAATTTTCCTCTACAAATATACCTGCCCTCCCTAGAAAGCTTGGAAGGGAGCCTCAAAAGAGCTTATAAGAATTACTTACTAAAGTTTTGTTATGAACAGCACCTTCCTCTATTTTCAGAGAAGCATTCTTTATTGCTTAAATCATAACTAAAAGTCATTATCAAAATATGCAATGACTGCTGCAGAGTTATTTTCATATACACACCTTTCTAGGTAGAACTCCACTTTAATGCAAGATCTCATTCAATATATGCTGTATTCTGTATATCCCGCTGTACAAGTGATGACTGTCACAGCCACAAATAACTTTTACTACATTTCTAAGTCCATAAGCTCAGAAACCATAGAGCTACCAGAGAACGCATCGTATTAATTTTCCTCTGCATTAGGAATAGAAATAAATCTCAGTGTAGAGGTGGCAGATAGGGTCAGAAATCCCATCAGATGCTGTGCACAGATGTAATTAAGATCTGCAGGGCAAACAGACTTTTGAGTAAAGTCAGGAAGAGGAATGCTGATGCCGCTTTGCAGCTAGAAATCACAAAGCACAGGAGGTGGTTATTGACTTCACACCTGACAGAGAAGTGGCAACTGAACTCAGATCCATTTTTGTTACACCAAATAGAAGAGCATGCCTCTGATAGACTTGGTCTGCAGAATATTTTCCTCTAGGGTGTATTCTGAATAGAGATCACGCTATGTAAAAATTACTGCAGCCAAAGTAGTGTTTTTTTCCCTATATTCAGATGCCAAACTGAAAGGGAAAGAATTTTAAACTCTCGTTTTTATACCCAACTATATGTCCACTGTCTTTATTCTTTCCTGTCCTTATAGCTGCAGAGTTAACAGGACACCCTCTCACCTGTGCTGAGAGCCTGACAAAATAACCACACCTCCACCCTCAGATATGCTCTGTTCAACTGTTTATTTTCAAACTATTCCTTGGAAGTCAAATAAATCCTAGTCTCCTCCTAGTAGGCTAAAACAGTAGAACTACAACTATAGAATTAAATAACTGTAGAATTAAATTAGTTGACACAAAAAAACCCAACATAAGTGAGACCCTAAGATAAGTGAGACCCTAACATAAGCTTGCAAACACTTCCATAGCTTCTACTCATCATTTACAGTCAACAGATATCTCAGCTGAATAATCAAATAAAACTAAATTAGGATTTGGTCATGATCTAGCATAGTGTGGTTCGAATCCATTCCACTTTAGTAAGTAGTGAAATGTTTTTATAAAAGTTTTGACATTAAGACATAGTTCAACAAGACTGGCTTTTAGTAGTAATTTGATTTCTCAGTGCCTCTTTCAATAATTAATTTTGGAAACATGAGGAAAGTATTTTTTGTCTTTGCTATAAAAGGGGGAAAAGATGAGGAAAGGTTAATACCTATATTCTGTAAGACGCCAGCAGTTTTAACTGTGATATTTTCCATATAACAATTTAGTGAAGATTGCAATTTATAACTTTAAAACAAGACATCTTGGGATTTATATCAATGATTAATAGGAAAGACATATTTTCTGCTTTTATTCTGTACTTTTCTAAAAACCATTTTATTCAAATTTCTGTTTATTAAAAGCTATTATGGAACCGATTACTGTTTTGGACTCACATCTAATCTCACACACAGATATGAAGTCCTTATTGTTATTTACAAATGGTTGTAAATATGATTAGACCTGGATCCATTTAGGTTTGTCTCGTATACTTAACATATAGTTAAAATACAACTAAACCCATAGGTTTGAAGAGCTGTGGAGAAAACAAAAAACAAAACAAAAAAAACCCTGGAATTAATCAAGGCTCTCAATGGATCTAATTTTGCACTGCTGGTATTTTTTGTCAGTGAAGTATGCCCTATTAAAAACTCACGCAAGAGATCCCTGAAGTTCATACTTTATGCCTGAGATATGTTGTACTTTATATACCCACACCTCCTTGAACAGTCAACATTTTCCTAAAGTATGTAGTATCAATGTTAAATAAATAACATAACAATAATTAAAAATAAGGCAGCTTTGGAGATTGCAGGCGTATGCCACATACACAGACAAGATGGGTGGGTGTAGGAGTGCTGTGGCTCCAGGTTCCCAACAGCACAAACACTCTGCTTGCGTGCAATTTGCAATGTGTGAATCCTTTAGTATTATATATAAACGTAATTCAAGCTAGTATATATTCAACAAAGTATTTCATGCAGAATAGAGTACAAATAATGATAAAAACTGTTCATCAGTGGAAATGTGAAGAAGTCCTGCACAAACAAAATCTAACCCCTGCAACACCTCCATGAGCTATGGCATGATATCCAATTTAACTGGGAAAGGGTCAGACTACCCAAACCTGATGCACAACCAAAACTTATGTTTCTGGCTGCCAATCCTCTGCTCAACTTCTAGGATCCAGCTACTATCTATATCACAAATTTTCATTTTAAACACATTTGCATATTACTATAGTCGGACTGGGAAAAGAGAGTATTTCTGTAACTATCTGCAAAGTAGATCTCCTGATGACTATACTGGTACCTGGTCAGGCTAAATAATGAAGGAAGCCCAAGATGGGCTTATTTCCCCTTCATCTCCAAATCCACACCAAAGAATGATATTGCAAAGCTTTCAGATAGGTCTAGCTTCTGATCTGCCTGCAACACTGACACGTGCAGGTCACCCAGCACGGATACCCTAGCCTTCATAGACTACCAGGCCCAATTGTCTCTACCGTCTTATAGCAGCAAGAAAAATTAGCTGGTAATAAGTGTTTGCAGGACAACTCTGAAGAACAACTCTGGAGATCCATGCAGCAGCAAAGACGCAAGGGTTATGGATGTGTTAAGAAACCATGGAAGCACCTGAGAATGGTCACATAGGACTTAGGGTTTCTCCCCCCAAAAACGTGGTGGAATCAATAGCCCAACTGAAGTGCATCTACACCAATGCACGCAGCATGGGCAACAAACAGGAGGAGCTGGAAGGCATTGTGCAGCAGGAAAACTATGATATAGTTGCCATCACAGAAACATGGCGGGATGACCGGCACAACTGGAGTGCTGCAATGGATGGCTATAAACTCTTCAGAAGGGATAGGCAAGGAAGGAGAGGCGGTGCGGCAGCCCTGTACATTAGAGAGTGTTTTGATTGCCTAGAGCTTAATGATGGTGACGATAGGGTCGAGTGTTTATGGGTAAGAATCAGGAGGAAGGCCAACAAGGCAGATGTCATGGCGGGAATCTCTTATAGATCACCCAACCAGGATGAAGAAGCAGACAAAATAATCTATAAGCAGCTGGGAGAAGTCTCTCA
>NW_008824186.1:4754964-4765056 GCF_000699105.1 Pygoscelis adeliae | reverse complement strand
AAAGACGTGTAGATGTGGTGCTTAGGGACATGGTTTAGTGGTGAACTTGGCAGCGTTAGGCTAGCAGTTGGACTCAATGATCTTAAAGGTCTTTTCCAGCCTAAATGGTTCTATGATTCTAAGCTTTGGGCTATATCCAGAGGGTGCTGATGGACATGATTTCACTTAGCTGGTTGTAGTCCAGAAGCTATAACGCCATGTTACCTTTGTGCTGTTCATGATACATCAACTATCCAGCCTGTGGTCAGCAACTGGCTGCATCTAGTGGCCTAAATGGTTCTATGATTCTAAGCTTTGGGCTATATCCAGAGGGTGCTGATGGACATGATTTCACTTAGCTGGTTGTAGTCCAGAAGCTATAACGCCATGTTACCTTTGTGCTGTTCATGATACATCAACTATCCAGCCTGTGGTCAGCAACTGGCTGCATCTAGTGGGGTCACAGCACAGGGAGAGAAACAGGAGAAATACGTATCCATTTTGTTATTTGCAAATGCCTTTTCTCTTTTGTCCTAGCTTTCTCCTCCTCCCATGGCATTTTGTAGCAATAGATGTTTGGATCCAATCCCATGGCATTGTTTTCATACACAATTTTTAAAATATTTTTTTATATCAGATTTCCAGCTCATTTTTAAAGCTTGCTGAAAGCAAGCAGTGTCTTGGGCATTTCAGTACACTCGCATCTCTGTGGATCACTTCAGCACAGCTCCGTTTTAGCCACTGCTGAGCTACCTGCAGCACGTGCCAACTTCTTTTGGCTGGGCGGACAGTAAACCCCAGTCCAGAGAGATTTCCAAATGCCTATTGTGGGAAGAAAGCTGGATTAGCTGCCCAGCTTTGCAGGTTGAAATATATTGGTTTATGTATGTCCAGCAAATTAAATGCAGCCTTTCATCACACTGCAATATACCACTCCTGGAATATACGTATTTATTCTGTACTGTGTTTTTCTCTGACACAAATCAGAGAAAGCACTTAGCGATCTTGTCTCAAATTCTCCCTAAGGCAAATGAGTTTTTATTCTAATCTACACATTCAAAAAGCTGTCAGTTTAGCGCAAGTCCATATTTGAAAGTTTCATGCTGGAAATTTGAAATCACTTTTGGTAAAAGCTCACATAATAAATATATTTTATACACACATTTTAAACTTAGAGCAAAAGATCCCCCCACCCTGTTATGCCGGCCCAGTAGCACCAAAAAGATGGTAAAGACTGAGATGGAGAAGGAACACAAAAATGCACCTCCCCTTTAAACAAAAAAATAAACCCAAACTAACAAAAAAAAAGAAATCCACCCCACACCAAAACTAAAAGGAAAGTAAATCAGAACTGCTCATAAGAAACCCATTTTTCCACATGATGTCTGGTTAAGCTCTAGAAAAGGAAAATGTCAAAGGCAGGGAACTAGCTACAGGACCTTTAGAAAATAGACCAAAGAAATATCAAACTTTAACTAAAGCATAGACGTGGTAGCTATATGGGATGTTTCTGGCTGAAACCAATCTCAATATTGGACATGGGATGAGATCTAAGAGAAGGGAGAGAGCGCATTTTGCAGCCACCTTTTCCCGCCCGCTGCTGGACCAAGGTGTGGGCAGGAGGGTGGTACTGCTCCTCCCGAGGGCACGAGGGAGGGGAGATGCTCATGCCCCAGTCTCCTGTAACACCTCCTGCAGGTGCTGGGGAACAGGAAGAGTGGCTGGACCAACCAACGAGCTGCTGTTTTTCCCGGCTACTTAAAAGGATCTTCAGCAGAGCCACAGCAATTCAGAGTGGCCCCAAGGCAGCTCCACATTATGTCAAGGGCATCTGGTCAACCAAAGGATTAGGAGCTGGTTTTGGGGTGTTTTGTAGGATATGAGCTGGCTTAGTTAGCAAAATATATTTAAAGTCAAATATTTTATGTATTTTTAATGACTTTAATATGTAAAAGTGCCCAATAACTTTAAAGCAGGCAGAGGATTTTCTTTGTTGCCATGCCACAATGCATGTCTTCCCCCATTAGCTCAAGCAAAATGAGACAGGAGGTCTAAACATATGGATAGCAGAGCGTGGTTTCTCTATCGTCCTTTCTTTCCAAGCAGTCATTTAGATCAATAACTACTCATGTTGGCAATAATCGAGCCATGCATGTCTTTCAAGTTATTTTTGGAAGCATTCAAAGCAGCAAAGATCACAGAGCAATGGACATGGAGAAGATACATGACATACAATTTTCAGAGTATGTCATACTCAATTTCTGAAATCTTGGCCAGCCTTTTTTCTTTAATCAAACAGGAAAGTTGTTATGAAAATGTGCTAAGGGCAATATAATGCCCTTGAAAGGAAGGGGGCAAGAAGCAGGCTACTGCAGCAAGCTCTGCGGTAGCATACCTTTGAAACGCTGCTCATGACGGAGGAGCTGGTTAACTCCCTACAGCACGTCTGGAAATCAGCAGGACACAACTCTCTTGCTTCTAACCACCCAAGTCCATAGCTGTCTCCAGTTCTTTGCCGTCTTCAATACCCTGTTCACGATTAAGTTTTCCCACACTGCTCCCTTGCAACTTTATTTTCACTTTGACAAGTAAACACACTAGACCAAGGTAGGTAGGAGGAAAACCATACCCATTCATTTTTTTGGCTCCTCTAAAAGATTGCCAAGAAAAACAAGCACTACACAGCCAGATCACGTGATTTTTTTTTTTTTTTTTTTTTTTTTTGGCAGCCGCAAAGATTTAGAAAGAGCCTTTCCTTTTGCATTTCCCCAACGCCATGTGGCGTCTGTTCTCTAAGAGGCATGCCCTGCAAAGGAAATGGAAGCAGTTTTGTGCGTTGTATTTGCGGTTTCTCCTTGACTTCATCACTCCCCTGCCCTCACAACATTGTCCCTTTGCCCAGAGGCATGCAATCTGCTAGATTCTTTAACTCTGGATATTGTTATTTATAAGTTATATGCTTTATGTACTATTTACTTTTTATCCATTGCCCTTATTTCCATCATTATTAATTTAAAAAACATAATTTAATTGTTTTTTCATAACGAGTGAATTCATTTTTCATAATGAGCTATCAAAGCTAAAGGAACCATCAGTGTCAGAAGGCAAAACGTTGTCTCCTCTAGTGCACTTCATTCATCTCCAGAGCTAAGGATTTACTTCTGACTTTTTTTCAGCCAGATTAATTCTTTTTGAGTAAGAAGATGCAGCAGAGGGGTAACCCCACGTATTTCAGAGTCCGCTTCTGGCTACACCTGCTGTGGCAAGAGCTCCTTTCCCACTCTGTGGGATTTAACCAGCCTAGCAGATTTCCACTTGGTTGTTTGAATTTCCTTCCCTGGGCTCAGCATTTGCAACCTTATAGCAGGAGCAATACAAACGTAAGCTGAAGCACAAAACCATCTTCTTTGTATCGGAACTAAGTGAAGGCCAAAAGCTAATGTGCAGGACTACGCCTGCAGTTAAACTGGGGCCTTGGGTATCAGGTGTTCAGTTGCTTTTATGGGAATTCAGATGAAATCTGTGGAAATGTAATGAGATCAACACCTTGTGAAAGGTCCACTAAGGTCCAGCGAGAGTAAGTATGGCTGGTAAGATTACAGCTTTAGCCCAGCTGGAGGAAGACAGTAAGCCCCGTCCCTTTTTTGGATGCAACCCGCAACCCAATTCAAGTTAAATTCTCATAACTAAAGTTTAATCTTCAAATCCCCCCCGAGGCTGGAAGCCGTGTGCCAGCCCTGTCCAGCGGCTCTTTCAGCAGCAGACCAGCGACCCGGCCGCAGAGGCCCTCGGTCAGCTCACCATCCCTGCTGCAGTGTACAGGATGGAGGGTGCTCAGCTGGGAAGCACAGCAGCCAAGGGGAAGCCAAGGCTCAGGGGATTTTCATCTCCGTCAGATGAGAAAGGTAAACCAATATGATAGGAAAAACAGACCATGTTGTTGCTGCGGCCCGGACAGATGTTTGCTGTCAGATGCATTGCACGCTGTACAGCCATGTCTGCTGGAAAAGCACTTTACGGATGATTTATCACATTACTGTGCCAAGGAGCTGAAAAGCCCCCTGAAAGTTTTCCACTTAACACTGATGTTCCCAGCTGGGTGATCCTCCCTGACATTTTCTACATTACTGTTCAAAGCAGTTCACGGAGCGGGGGAAAACCTTCACCATCCCCTGGCTTGCCGGCAGTACTCTCACAGACAGACCCGGGACGTCTCAGGGAGCCGGAACACCAAGCAAAATTTAGGACAGATTTGTTGCGTTCCCTTCAGGTTTTTCCATTTATGGCCGTATCACTGGGGAGGGGATGGTTTATCCTGGCTGCCAATGTACATATCCTCCGCTGAGCCTTAGAGCCAAACACCACGCGGGGTGAGGGGTTGTCCAGGCAGCTGCCCAGGTGTGCAGGCAGCAACGCAGCTCCCAAGGTGCTCGCAGGATCCTGCTTTCTGCAGGCAAGCGAGTCTCCTGGCATCAGCTGCTATTGCCAGGACAGGTGTAAGCCAGAGAAACTGCAAAATAACTGATGATGACCGGAGCATTCCCAGGGAGCTGCATTTTAGGAGCAGGTTGTCCTGCACATCTCTCTCTGCAGTCAGCTAGGTTTCTGATCTAGGATCCTCCTAATGGTTGGTCTCCTTCCCATTATCATTGCTGCATACTGAGACAGTGGAGGGACCCCAGAAACAGCAGAGGCCCAAGTTAGAAAGGGATACAGATTGGTTTAATCATAACACTATGATTTTTAATCAAATTAGCACCAACTGCTCTTCGCGGGATCACTTGCTGACAGGGTTGACTGGCAAGAGGCTGTGGTTCCCAGAAGCTTCTCCCTGCAGCAGGAGCATTCCCTTACCCCACAGGGAAACCAGGGCTGCCCAGCCCAGGACAAGCCTCTAGTACCTACTGTAGAAATCATGAATAAGAAGTGCTATTGATGACCTCATGAGAAAATGCTTAGAAATAGCTAAAGAAGAATGAAACACCTATAGCCACTTAGAAATATACACGCTTTAAGTAGCTCTGGCTTTTTTTTTTCCCTGAAAAATGCAGTGGAGTGGCCTATTTTGGCTGATAGGAAGGACTACCCACAGCTCTGAAAGAATTTTGTTTCACCAGAGCAGGTGTTTAAAGACCTGATGGGACCAGCACATTAGACAAAAAGAAAAAAAAAAAGGAGCAACCAGTGCCCTTGGACTCCCTCTGCGTGGGGCCGAACCCAAAGCCACCAGCGCCAGTAGACAAGACTGCCATTAATATTATGTACCGTTGGATCACGTGCCAGGGTCCAAGTACTCGTTTTGTTTCATTTCCCCTATACTAAGGTGGCCTCCTCAGTTTCAGCTGCAGCTGATGAGACAGGACCTCCATCTAGCGGCTCTGGGGAAAGTCCACAGCCTTAGCAACCCAGATGCATTTGGGTTGAGAAGTTCCATTACTCCACTGCAGGCAACCTCAGCCACTAATATTTTAAGAAACCTATTGGTTTAGGAGTCAACCAAATCACAGTACGAAGAAGGATGCAGTTTCTGTTGCGGAGCCAAGCTCTTCAGGTTGGTTTTGGTCATACCTGCTGCATTAGCAGCAAAGTTATCCTCCTAGTCTGGTAGTGATTTAGGGTGTGCACCAAGCTTGCTCAATGCCCCTCTCAGCCTGAATATGGGTAGGAATATGGATTTCCCCTTGAGATAATTCTTGAGCATGAATTATAGGGAGGTCGGGCCTATGGGTGGTGGCACCATGCTCCCAACCTGATGCTTCATTTTGCAGTCCTTGATTTCCTGGAGCTCCTACACTCGGAGCTCCCCCAGCAATTTACTTTCTGCTCTGGAGAGGAAGGTAATGGCTGGGCATAGTGTTGCTTACTCCCCAGGGGAACCAGATACAGCACTAGCAACAGCAGAAAGCGTGGCCTTCCTTCACATTTGACACAGGAGGACATTCAGAAACAGCATGTTCAGTGAGGGTAAGACTTGTTTCCAGCTTGAGCACATGTCCGGGAATCCTGGTGGCCTTCCTTCACATTTGACACAGGAGGGCATTCAGAAACAGCATGTTCAGTGAGGATGAGACTTGTTTCCAGCTTGAGCACAGGAAACCGGGAACCCTATGTTCCCATTGGGCTCTTTATCCTGGCTATGTCCTTGTTTCAACATCACTGCAAATGCCCACTTTGAGTATTTCTCTTTCCACACATGGTGCAGGGGATAGCAGAGGAGCTGAGGAGCTGTAAGCGTATTCCACTTCTCCCATGTTATCCTGCTGTCCGTATAGCAAGCGGTTCATTTGCAACTGGATTTTTGTTAGCTAGATGAAGAGGAGATACTTCAGCTAGACTCATCTCCATTTCAGTGAGGGTGGTTTCAGTGCCCGTACATTTACTCGCATAGCTTTGGGCTCACCCACCTGCTTGTGGGAGAGCACTGTGCTGAGCTGGCACTAGTGGCCAAACACACAACATCTGTACATGTGCTCTGGTGCATGATCACACCTTACCTGAGCACCAGCTGTCTGAGGAAGCCCTAGTCTGCACTCAAGCTCCAAACTGAACGGTCATAAAAGCAGCAAAGAAATCAATCTTTCCTTTCCACACGTGCAATTCATTCCCATGAGCAAACACAACAACATATCTTTCTCTGCACTGAAATATTCCCTTAGAAACCCAATGCTAGGTATGTCAGGAATAATCTTCTACATTATGGATGCACATTCCCCTCATCAAACTATCCACTTTTAACATTATTCATCCTGGGAAAGTGAGGTATAAAGTCAAACAGCCCAGGACCTAACACAGCAATCCTGGCTCAGTGGTTAGAAACATGACTTTACCTATGCAGTGCCCAGAGGGCTGCAGCCCAGCACCCATAACGGCACAGCCCCATGCATACAGAGTCGCAGGAAACACGCACCAGGGGACAGACTGCGAGGTGCCAACCAGAACTGGATCCACCAGAGACCTTCAACATCTCATTCCAACGCTTCTGTTAACAACCTCCCTACCTCTGCCTATACAGGAGGGCGCCCAGTCTCCCAACGCACCCATCCCACTCTTTGACTTCAAAGCTCCCAAGGCACCTGCTCCCAAGTTCAGCTCCCCTGCATGCCTGAAGCCACTTTTGCCTGCGCCCCTGGCACCACACCCCACCTGACCTGCCAGCATCCCACAGCTGGGTAGAGTGGTACCAACATCATCCCAGGGGCCAACGCCAGCCAACACCTCCCCAGCAGCTCCATGCACACCGACATGCTCAGGTGCTGCACCAGACACCCATGCAGATGTTCAAAGTGCCATCCACACCTGCTGCTGCTTTCCCAGCAGGGAGAAGAAACCCAATGTTAGGCACTAACTGTCTCTCATTAAAAGTGGGGGGAGCTCTGGCATCCATCTCAGCATTGCTCTGCTTTTGGTGCCTTTTGGCCACACAGAGCTCCAGTCCCTGCTGCAGGGCACACAAAAGCCCAGAGCCACTGAAGACGCTGGTGACCTGGTGTGTACTAGCATTGGCTTACATAGGTTAGAAATGGGGTCTCCAAGTCATGGACCCAACTTGAAAAAATCACCATAGTGCAGGCTAAGGATTAGTAAGTGTTGCCACAGTCTTCTCTGACCTTTTTTACCTTCTACAGGAGGCTTCACTGGGGTTATGGACTGACTAATGGGTCTGATCTGCAGCCCAGATCTCCTGGAGATTAGACAGCATGTAGGGCGAGTTTGGCTCTGCAACTGCCTCTCCCTATCAGATAAAATGTCTTATCTGAGTAAACACATTTCTATTCTCTTTTTACCCATAGGTTTGTTTGTCCAGAATAAAGTGAAGAATCAATAATCCTTTTTCCTTCCAAGTATTTTCGTTTAGTCCACACGGCCTATAAATCCGAAAGAATTTTGAATAAAGGCATAGCTCCAGTCAGGTTTTTCGTGGCCAAAGAGACGTATTCTGTTTTGTGGCGAGTGATTTTGGCAGTATTTTTAAGCTTTTGTTTAGGAAGGAGAGACGGGATGAGCTCAGATTTTCTGCTGCCATGCATGACCATCCTCGCTCATAAACACATCTCCGACTGCTCCTTCTGGAGGGGGAAAAGTGCTCTCTCAAAAAGGGTTGTTGAACATAGAAGTGGCATGAGCTCATGGATTCCTTTCCTTCACAGGGCACGTTTCAGACTATATTAAAAAAAAAAAAAGAAATGAAGGACAAGCAAGATCTGAAACAACAAGACCTCCTCTCACCAGTCAAGATCTCCTGCATGTTCTTGCCCACAGATGCCCAGAGTCCCACCCAAGGACTTGTACAAGGACCACAACACTGCTCAGTAAAGGGCAAGGGAAACATCATAAACCACAAAACTGTGAGAGATGGCTATCACGGTGTTAAGCACAGACATTAAACCAGGAATGAAAAACCCTGTGTTCAAAACTCAGCATTGCTGCAGCTGCCCTATTAATTTGAATACATCAGTGAGCTGAGTGCAGAGGAGTTTGGATGTACTCCAGTTCCTTTCTGGGTCAACATAACCTTTGGCATCAGGGTATCAGCATGACCCTGAAGCTGGCTAGATATACAGAAAAGTGCTCACTAAAACTTGCTTAGACTTTACTAATCCCAGCGATCACCATCGCAGGGAACACAAGTGTACGGTATATTTCAATATAAGTGTACAGGGGCAGCTGCAGCAACTTTGTGTTGCTGTTTGAGCAATAAGTATATCTGTGAGAGGACAACCCTGTCACCAGGAGGTTGATGCTAGAGGAGGAGCCCTTAGCTCCAGGAGCCGGGGCTCAGAAGGGTTAAAGCCAAAGGACGCTCAGCTCTCTGTCCAATGCTCAGAGCCCACATCCTCCCTCTTGGGCTGCAGGGAGCAAAAGCAGTGGTGCTAACGCTCCCTAGGAAAAACAAAGCTACCTCCAGGTAGCTTTGTCTCCACCGGAGCCAGGCCCTGGACAGGGTTATTGGGATCAAACAAGGCAAAGATTCCTGGTTTTGCTACTTTTACTACTTCACCCAGCCCAGCCAGATCAGGCTGATGGCGCAGCAAGACTTCACACGAGGCTGCGGATCTGCTGTTTGAACAAATTAATGACGGTGCTTGATTTCAAATGAGTAATGGCGTTGAACACCACTTATCTTGTTAAAGATGACTCTCCCAGCAGATATGTACTTTTTCCTCTGATTAACACTGTGTCAACACGAGCTCACGTTTTCCTCTTAGCCCGACACCCTGTCAATACACACAAATGCACACAAGGCAATATTGACTAATGAAGTTTGAGAACACGAGTTTTCAACAGGAAAGTCAACAGGAATTACTTCTTGGACACTTGTATTATTTGAGTTGTGCAGAATGAACATGCTGTTATAACCTGTGTTTGAAAACTGAAAACTTAACTTTCAGCTGTAACCCATAAGCATGAAATTGGCTGTCAGCATCCTGTGAAGAACATTTTTTGACTTCGAACATGAGAGCCTTCAACAGCAGACAAATATCATTTGGATCAAGGTGAAAATTGTCTTTGGAAACCAATCTGAAGAAAGCAGAAAAATATATTTTTCTTTAACTGAGGATCTCTTCTACTCTTGAATTGCTAGTAATACTATGTGTGTTCATATACATTTATGTAGGTGTTGTAAGTGTTCATAATGTTAGCCTCAAGGAAAAAAAAAGTAATAATAACTGATTCTTAAAAAAACATTTTTTTTGCTCTGATTAGGTCTGTACAACTCTTAGTATCTTTATCAACTTTGCTAAGTCATTTAAATCAAAAGAAGGATAATCGGTTCTTTTAAATTAATAGCTCCGGTAATTCTTTTATTTAATCCAATAGATTATTGCATTTCCTAGAATAAAATTTTTTAAAAAAGTCTTTTTATATTTGCTTGCTGAACTGAGCAAAATATTTGAAGTGTAAAATCAATGATCTGCCAAAATCAGGAAGGAAAGCAGACCTCTTAGGGCACTTGAGAACTAATGTAAATAATATGAATACTATTGGTCTCTTTCCTATAGATGTTTTAAGTGTAATCCTCATGAGTAGTGCATGATTAAATAGTAAACCCCTATGCAGTTGGATGTACAGAGGCACCCAAGGAGATGTGGGAGATGACATGTACTAAGCTTA
>NW_008824186.1:4742968-4754869 GCF_000699105.1 Pygoscelis adeliae | reverse complement strand
TGAACCCAGAAAATTCTTTCTGGAAAAGCAATATTTCCAGAGACGAGATCCAGGGTCATTTAGAGTACAAATTACTTCTTTTACCTGTGCCGATATTCACATAGTACACGCAGCAGAGCTTAATCTCTTTTCCAAAAGGACAGCCTCTGTATCACCCAAAAATATTACTTTAGAGCTCAGGGTATCATCTTTTTGTTTTGAGTGAAGACTTACTGTAAGTGTTGCAAATAACAAGGTAAACTTATCAAAGACAACTGAAAAGGCCTTGATCAAGACCACTGTCTTCCCACCACAGAGCAATCAAGCATGGAGCCAGACCAGGCATGGCAGAGGGCAACCAGAGAGAAAAGACACATTAGAGTCTGGAAAACTTGATGTCTGTAGTGCGGGGAGGGGGGGGAGGAAAAAAAAAAAAAGCACTGCTTAATTTTGTTTTTAAAGATGCTCATGGTAATGTGATTTCCAGATGTTTAAACTCTGGGGCAACTCAGATTGAAAATGTGCTGGGCAGGACTCGGTCCTTGGAGCCAATTTTCTGCTTCCAGGCTATCGGCCTACACTGGGAGTAGGCTGAGTACTAGATGTCTGCTATCAAAACAAGCTAAAACATGGAACAAGAAAAAGCCCCCACCAACAAACAGTGTGATCAAATTGATGCATTCCCATACATGAACTTAGGACACAGGAACAATGGAGCTAACAGCTTACGGGTTCGCTTTCTCTCGTTTGTCCTAGACAACACTGAAGTATTATGGACTTTTTGACATAAACATGACTGTTTGGCCCTGCTGCACATGCCCTGCAGTTCCCCAGTGCTGGGACACCAGGAGGTGTCTGCAGGCTGGGGAAGCCACTTCAGCAAACAGGCACATCAGGGTCAGCACTGTGGTGGTATTCAAGCCCTTCTTTGGGTTTTTGCTTATGGTTATAAAAGCGTCTTGTTTGTTTATAAACTTGTTCTAAATTTGGAAAGTAGAGTGATCAAGCACATTTCCATCCCACATCTCCTCTTTATTACAAGAGGAGGATTCCATGACAAACACGGAAACAGGTTGCAGCATATTTGATGCCCTCTAAAGGATGTTTTCACATTATAAACCAGCAAGAAATACCTTAATCTCTCTGACCCACAAACATGCCCGGACACATCATGACAGCATTGTTTAAAAGCAAAAACACAAACAAAAACAACACAGAAAAAACCCACCACTTGCATAAAACCTCACTGTGCAAAAGATTCACGCATTCAGACCCCACATTTCCCATTCTCCCCATCTCTACCTGACTGTGGCAGCATGCTGGATGCCCCCCCTTCTGCTACATGCTCCAGCAAACACAACTGTATCAACAGGCAGCTCATGAAACTGGACAGTCCGATTACATGACCTTCACCGACACAAGTTTGTTAGTAAGAGTATCCTGAGGTCTGTTGCCTTTTATAAAAGTAACTATTGCTAAAGATTTTGACTGAGGTTCAGCTCTTTGCCGTTGTGCTGTTGTGAACTGCAGGACCAGAGACAAGGATACCCACTAATACTGCACCGCTACACTGTGAGAGGACACATCCATGAATTGAAATGGAACTATATACACCAATTCTGTAACAATTATGGAAAACAAACTGAACCGATCTATTTCCCTATTTTCTGCCACTGGAGGGCATTCATTGCCCTTACAAAACTTCCCTATTGCAGTCTGCGAGCAGCAGAGTTGCTGCAGAAAGGCACGCGGTGGGTCTGTGTTGTTCTATCTTACCCCATGCAACGCTAACACATACACGCACGTGCTCTCCGGCATTTGCCCCATGGGAGCTCCCAAGGAAATCAGGACTCTTCTGCACCAAGGTATTTGAGTATGCATTTCATCTGCATGCTCAGAACCACCTCGCTGAAGTCAGAAGGTTTATTCAACAGCTTAAAACTAGACATCAGCTCAAGAGGCACAGTGCTGAGCGTGGTTGGGGAGCAGAGTTTGGTCCCTGTCCTGGGAGGAGATGGGGTCAGTCCTTTGGCATTTGTGTTTCTGAAGCTCTGGCCCGGCAGCTGCACAATCCTACCACTCGAATGTGTTGTTATTCCCTTAGGTGCAACCCAAGTCGATAGTGCTGTTGAACATCTCACATCATACATTTTGTTAAGCAGGAGCAAAGAAGTGCATTTTTTCCACTGGGGAAAGTTCAGATAAGCCTCTGTACAGCTCACATCACCAAGGTGGCCGAGTGCCAGCGCTCCCACGTTTCAGGGAGCAGCAGAAACTGGATTTCTCTCCAAGTTACTTAGGCCAGTGTCACCTCTCTGAGGAGTTATTTATTATAAGAAAATTTCTTCAGGCTCAAAGCAGACAAGCTGCTCCTTTAATATACCAGGATTACATTTACCATGATAGAGGCACTAGCAGCATTGCCAAAAACTGAGACTGTCCCTGCTCTAAGGATCTCGCCAGAACTGAAGTATGCTTACCAGTAACACCACAAGTTTCAGGGCAAAGCTTTTGCTTTCTTAAGCCACTTCTTATTTGCACCCAAGATTCATGAAAGGCTTGAAAGGGTGAAAGTTTGGTAAGGATAAAAAACTGTGTTGGGGGGGAGGAAGGAAACCAACTATAAATAAACCTAGCTGGTTTCACCCAGTGTATATATAGAAGGAAGACACTTGCATATCAGTTGAAGATATAAAACTGGTGTGTTGGCACCTCGGGCGGGCCTGGAGTTTCTGCAGCTGGGCGTGAGAGCGAGGACATGTGAAATGACCGGTACAGCTTCACATCACCGCATTGGGTTTCATGTATTTATTAGCAGCCTGGCCCTCTCATTACACTGACCGCTGTGTACGATTGCTGTACATCGTTCTGCCATCGCTCTGCCCACCCTAAGCGGCTGGGAAACTTAAAGCAACTTGCTTACTCTCAGCCTTGCTGAGTCCTGCCCACAAGCACCTCAGCTACAGAAACATGCACTGATGAGGATTAAGCGGGGAGCTAAATATCTTTCAAAGTAATTGCCCTAAGGGTGTGTGAATAGCATGAGCTTTTGACTGGGCAGGGGAGGAAAAACCATATTTCATGAGTTGAGGCTTAAATAGGTTCACAAACTATAATCATTCATTCAATGGCTTTAAACTAAAGGTGGGTAGATTTAGACCAGATATAAGGAAGAAATTTTTTACGCTGAGGGTGGTGAAACACTGGCACAGGTTGCCCAGAGAGGTGGTGGATGCCCCATCCCTGGAAACATTCAAGGTCAGGTTGGACGGGGCTCTGAGCAACCTGATGTAGTTGAAGATGTCCCTGCCCACGGCAGGGGGGTTGGACTAGATGACCTTTAGAGGTCCCTTCCAACCCAAACTATTCTATGATTCTTTCAACTGATGAATAAATTCAAAAAACTGTACTTGGACTCAAGTGCAAACTCTTTTTCCCTTCATTGCAGAGTTACACATGAAAGTGTAGAAGACAGCCTTTAATCAATAGTCAGCCTGAGAGAACAAATTATTTGTGTTATCCTCAGATTTTGGGTGTAGATGAGAAGGCTTGGGAGTGTAGAACTCCAAATGTTACATCAGTTCAGTTCTGGTCTCCAAAAAAGCTAAGGGCTGCAGCTTGCAAAACACTGGGCTAACCTGGAAGGCAAGAAGCACAACAGCCGGCAGAAAGAGACTATGGCTTATGCTTTGTCCTACTTCTGCGTCCCATTCCCCATCTTTGATCACTTTGCAAATTGACTGTGAATTGTATATGAGTCAATCACATTATTTACTTACTAGAAAGATTTTCTTTAGCTCTTATTATCTTGTTTGTAAGCAGAAAGTATATACGAGAAGGAAGATACAGTTATACCGTTTGGTTGGTTCCCATCACAGAGTTGCAACTAAATTGTCCATCCAGAAACATGACTCGGAGCCTAAACCTGGGGTGCCGTTTGGATGTCTGCAACCACTTCTATCTTTAGGTAACTTCATCATCAGAAAAGGAGATAGCAGTCAGCAGTATGGGCACCGGTATGTATTACATATAGATGACACCTAGTTGCCATCACAGTACAAAACTGTACCTGGGAGGTTACTACAGTGTAGAATGACTTGTCCAGTAACAGTTTTTACCTGGGCAGTAATAATTATATATTGTAACTTTCATGTGTTAATTACTTATTGGAATTCTTCCATAAATTTAAATTGTGTGTGCAGATATATCTGCATATCTGTATATAGATACAGCATACATACACATATTTTTATATTTATCTATATATCTTATCTGTTGGAAAATTAAATATACCAAGAACCAACAAACATAATTAAGTTTAATTAAACTTTATTAAAATTTATGATGGTTCCTGGTTGGCTAAACATAGTTTCAAACAACTGTCGTAATAAAGCAGAATTCCAATGAAGTTAGTTGTAGTAACTTGTTCTTCACAATCCATCAAAACTTTCTTGGGACTTATTATGCAAAATATAGACAATAGAAACATACATTTTCGGCAGTAAGATTATTAAAACAGCCTCAGTGTTTTTACTTAAAGCTCCCTGAAGCAGTAACTATTAACTGGCTCTCCCATGAAGTGTTTTTGGGGTGAGTATTTGGGGGAAAGAAGTGCTTTAGCTTAAAAAAAAAAAATAAATATCAGTCTGTAGATTCAAGGATGTGGGTTTTTTTCTTCTTGGCTTTCAAGAAGATTAAGTATTTCAAGAGTCTCTTTCTCAACACTGAAACTGGTTCATTTTGATTTGGTTTAAGTTGATTTATTTTCTGAGATTTTTTTTTTTTTTTTAAATCTAAATGGCTAATTCTTACAGGTGAGAACCATGGAATCCAAAACAACCAAACCAAACAATTCTTCAATTGGGGCATCGCTTTCAAAAAGAGATCACATATATTGAAGTCCTTTGCTGGCAGAGATGTTACTTTTCCCATGACTAGCACAATGATGGAGTAAATTGCTATGTCTTAGTATTTCAGGAGATGAAAAACAGTGTCAAAGGAGGTCCTCAGAAGCTTTCAACTGCAGTTAGCGTGCAGGATTCTGTCCGAAATGGCTTTCACTACTTTCTTTCACTTGATGTTAGAATGTTATTATTTAAAAAAAAAAAGTTAAATGCATTTTCAGCCAATTGAGCTTTCTGATCTCAATTAAAAGGGAAATATTTAAGAGATGACTGCCTATTAAGAATGCTCTGCTGCTTATTTGGCCTCATATACACATACAGTGGTGGAACGTGGTGGAAAAAGTTTGTCTAACAGTTGCCTAGAACATTTTAACCCTGAATGCTTCAAGGAAGAGCAAAAGCTTACATTTTGTCTGTCCCTGATAAGGGCATAGCAAGCTTATTCCCTCCTCCTGCTTTCTAAATGCACGGTACTTACTGTACATAGTACCATATAAAAACTTTTTAAATGTTTTATAGCCCTGGAATGACAACAGTCAATGCTCCAATACCCTGAACAGACCTGAACGTTGTGTGTCTCAAAACAGTTAGAAATATCTTTAAAGTATTTCTTTTCAAACATTGTCCTACAAACTGGCATGCGGAATGGAACACAGTTCACTTAAATATAGGAACT
The DNA here is from genome assembly GCF_000699105.1 of Pygoscelis adeliae. NCBI lineage: Eukaryota > Metazoa > Chordata > Aves > Sphenisciformes > Spheniscidae > Pygoscelis > Pygoscelis adeliae. Next base: position 4,749,310 of record NW_008824186.1, on the reverse strand, counting down.
TGACCAGATACAAGAATTTGGCTAAGAAATCCAGAACAAAATATTGAAAATCTTCATCTAAGGTGTACCGGCTAGTAAACAAAGAACCAGCAGGTGCTAAACAATTCATTCCTTCTGACTTGGAGAACATGGTACCTCAGAGGTGTGGATTTACTTGAAAGGCAATGTTACACACTCACCTCTAAATCAAAGGAATTATCAATCCCTACCCAGACAAATAAAAATCCAGAAATAAGTTCAGTGTTAAAGAAAGACCAAGAGAACAATAGCTCGCCAACTTATTCACATGAAATCTTTATTCCAGGTTTCTTGGGCAGGTTTGTCCAAGAGCTAAAGCTTAAATATATGTTTTTATTCATTTTCATATAGTATAAAAAGAACTTTTGAATAAGAAAAAAATTGAAAGTAATTTCAATACCTTGCATTCAGTCCCTAAGTTTTTCTTCTGTTTCAGATCCCAAGTATGTGAAACTCTATACCAAAAGCATCATATTTGCAGATATGTCAACTAAACAGTCAAAGGTCAAGAGGCCATCTAAAACATGAGCCAGACGAGCAGTGCTGACAATTGACACAGTGACAAGTAAGGGACAAACACATAAGATAAGGGACAAGGTACTTGGGCTCTCATTCCTGCATGTGGAGGAGGCTAAACACAATGTGAAGACCGCATGCTATTCATTCCTGACATAGGGCACGCACCATACTGCAAACTCCAAACTCCCATGTACACTGGGGCAGATGCAGAGATTAACGGATCACCAGAAACCCTCCTCTTAACTTCAATGAGTTTTAACTGCACCTTCTGGGGTTTAATCTGGTCTCCAAATCTCACTGCTTTTGTGACTGTTATAAACTGTTTACAGAGCTTGACATAATTCCAAGAACACCTTCATCCAAAAATCAGAGTCGCTCTGTCAAACAGAACATAAATTAAGAGAGTTTTAGTGGCACTGTGCATTAATTCCAGGATGAACTGCAACAGCATTTAAAGAAGACAGAAAAGCAATTAGGTCGATGGTATGTTAATCTGAATGGTAGGATAATGAGAAGCTTTGATGAAAGAGTAGTAACACGAAAGTAGTTCTCAAGATTTCTGCTTGACACATCCTCTCCAAAACAGCCAGTACAGAGTATTGAGCTTTCTGGAGAGTATTACTTCAGTTCTGACTACTTAAGAAAAATCCTGGAGAATAGATTACCCAGATCCGTGTTCTCACCTCACTCAAGTTGGAGGGATGTGAATTATGAAACAAAACTTATAAAAATCAGAAGACAGCATCTCCCAAAGACCCAAATTTTGGATTTCGACTGCGATTCCCAGTCTTGGTTGCTTTCAGACACTGATCCAGCAGCCAGTATGAAAAAGGGCAGTCCACAGGTGAATCTACTCTACACCACATGTCATAAGGCCCAAGGGGACTCCACAATTATCCAAAATAAATGGAGTACTGGGCACGTCCCCATTATCCAAAATAAACGACCAAGAGGCATATAACATGGAGCTACCGTGTTTACTCCATCCTACCTGGGGATTCCCTTACCCAAGACAGTAGTCCAGGTAGGTAGTAAACTAAGTTGAATTGCCCCGTCTAACTGCCCCAGTGCAGTAGGCCAAAACTGGTAATGCAGAGGTGAAGGGTAACCACATCCCCAAACATGAAGGGGGAGGGGGGAGGTGGAGCAGGAAGAGAGAAAGTTACCACTATTGAAGAACTGAGATTTGTGATGGAGATACTGCTAGTTTGCTGGCTTACCATTACAGCAATTTTGTGTGTATTTTAACATTGCATTCTCTAACAACAAAAAAAAGTATGAATTTGCCCACAAAAACACATCTTACCAAAAGCATAGGCTAGAAAATAGTACATCTTATATTTCCTCAGATATCTAGACAGCCGGAGTCTCATTTCCAACTTCCAGTCTCTCTAACACACTGCTAACCTATGCAAAGCAAAACTGATCTTCAGACACGTCCCCCTTATTCTCATGCTTGGCTTTTCCTTGGAAAAAATCCTAGTGTTTTCAACGCCTGCCCTTGACCATCATCACACGCCTTTGGCAAAGAAGGTGATGACAACTGAGAGTGCAGTTTTAACTTCCCTTGTGCTTTCTTCTGTTATCAGGCAACATTGCCATGCCTCAGCAGGACTTGCAACCCAGGTGTTTGGAGGTCAAAGGTTAATGAAGGAAAGCAGAATCAGATAACTATATTACAGATGATCTCAGGGCTCGCACCTCAGTCGGTCCCTGCTGTGGTTGCATCCTCGTGAGACTGCTGTAGGGAAGTTACAAGGGCCTCTCTTTTGGTTTTAGGCTATTTTGAAACCATACTGAGGAAAAAGGTGGTAAAGTTCTTGTTGAATATACTCACTTTGACACCTTTTATACCTGAGATTCAAAAGTCTGCTTTTTACATTAATAAGTATTCAAAATTAAATGTATCATTTTTTGAGTGTATGAACTCTTACAAAAAAAAATTAATGCAAATCACTTGAAAACTTGTTTTTTCCACTAAGTTCTGTCCTACCACGTGGAGATCATATTTCAGGGTTCTATACCTCCCAGCTGGAGAAAAAAAAAAAGCAGTACGAAGGCAAGACGACCAATAGAGTGCATTACAGAGTCTATAGCCAAGTTTCTCAGACCATGTTACGCTAAAAGTTCACTTGAAAGAGGGAAGACATTTGACTTTGTATCACAGACACGCAGATCATTGGCTCACCTGAAGACTATACACTTTCTCTCACCTCTCCTACAGTTTCCTTTGCCACCAGCCTTGCTTCTCAGCAATTACAAAATTACATAGCCTATGGGTCCCATTCAGATCTGTGCGTAACAACTATCCAATCCTGCCATTTCAATTCATTTTGGAAACTCAGCTTCCTACCAGTCCTTCAAGCAATAAGGAATAACCAAACCCAGAAGGAGATAGTACAGGCATAACACTTACGTGATTAAGCCATAGACCCTCAGATTGTTACCATAGTCTCTCACCACTTCCATTAACTTGCACTCAAAAAGAAAGAAAAGCATTTGCTAGTTTGAGCAGAAGCTCTCTGTAGCGCTTGGATTAGTTAATACCACCTTAATAAATCATGATTTAAGAGGCAATGAATACCCCCTGAATACGGTGACAGTGGCCTACAAAAACTCAGAAAAAGCAGAAAGGTACATAAGAATTTGGTTTTGTAACAAAGGTCACTTAAGAGTTCATTGCTGTTTCTTACATCATTAGATGCAGCGTTGCACTGGAAGACAGGGAACTGTTTTCTAGTCCTACTGCAGATACCTTGTGTGATCCCAGGTCAGCCAGATATCCTCTTCACACTTCACATCTAAACCACAAACCACTATTTTGAGTCCTTTCTGGGAGAACAAATAAACCACATTTCACACATTACTCAATCTCCTCCTTCATCGCACAGTGGCCTACATTAAAAGCCAACTCTGTTACATACTCATTAAAAACACTCCTGGAGGCTCTGAACAACCTGGAAAATCCTTTAATACACAAACTTTCTTGATTCATTGAAGCCAACAAGCATTTAATGCTGACTTTAAATAGGCAGGATCTTTCTCCATTAACTGTAACAGGAATAGCCAAGCTCTCTGAGTGTCTCTGTTTGCAGACCAAAAACCAAAAGCAGTCAGCAAATTTTCATTCAGATTCACAGTACAGCACGAACCTGATCAATTAAGAAACACATGGAGCAACTACTTAAAATTCTCAGATTTATAGATACAGATAAGGAAAGTACACTTACTTCCTGATGAAAGGAAGGCTGCGATTTCCCTGGCCGCAGAGCTGAGTTAGCAAACAGCCATGCCGCTCCCCTGAGCTCTGTCAGGGAGAGGCCGGCACACATGAGAGGTGTTAGCACCCAGGTGCCCCAGGGAACTGTGACTGGAAATTGCAGCTGTGAAGAAAAATAGGTTTAATTAGAAGCAAATGGGCCTGAATACACTGAAGAGATGAGAAACTAGACTTTTGTGCTTAACTTTATTTTATTCCCAGTTAGAGCACCTTCTATTAACAGATGCTCCTTCTATTTCGAGTGGTGTGATTCAGAGTTGTGACTCCAGCAACCTGCAACAATATTGTTCAAGTACTCTCCAGTAGTGTGTATAGTCCAAAGCTACAATTTAGCAAACACTTATTAATCTAACTTAACCTCACACATAATCCTATTGACATCAGCGTGTGAGTAAAGTTTAGCGACCATGAGAGTCCAAGATCAAAGTTAGACTTGCCTGAACTGTCCAGCCCAAGCTGAGGCAGCAGAGGACTACACCTCCAGCAGTCAATCTGAGTTCACTCTACCTTTTTTTTGTTTTTCCTAGTAGTCTGGCCTGCACTTTAACCCAGACACCTTCCCTTAAATCCAATATGTCAATCTTGCCAAGTTTAATCATGGCAAAAATCATAAAGACTGCATCAGTCTATGCAGCAATGGATGTTTTTTAATGTGCCTTGAAAGCCTGGAACAGAATACAGGGGTAGCTTCTGGGAGCAAATGCACCTTAGGAACATGAAGGATGACCACCAAGGTCGTTCCTTCATGAAAAGAGGATCTGGATGGCAGAGAGAGGAAAGTTCATAAATGTGATGTTCCAGAACTGCTCAGAACATATTGCTGTCTAGCTGAAATAGTAATTGCCCAATATCTTCACTTTTGCATATGTAAGAGAAGTTCTGTACAGAATTCAGAATAACTTTCTTGTTGTAGAAACACATAGATCAACGTCTCTTGTTAAGCCTTCCAAGTAAAACCACATGCAGATTTTAGTTTGTGTGCATTTCCTTGAGCCATTCCAAGGGAAAAAAATTATGGGGTAAAGGGAAACTTAAAAACACGAGTCCAGCTGCATAACTCCCAGAAATTATCAACTCAAATCAACTGACCATGTCATAGACTAACCCTCAAGAGGTGCTTAGTCACACTGCTGAAGGAGATGAAATGGAAAATACAGTAGGGCTGGAAGACACCCAAAGAAAAATGAGAAAGGAGCTATATTCTGAAAGACTGTGGGTCAAGAAGCAGATGAAGACACACTGTGCTTCACAAAGACACGTGCTTTTCTTGAATTGCTTACAGCTTGATTTAGGCAAACATCCGCAGAAGTCAAGACACCAGAATCCACCCAGACTTAAAGCTTCACCTTGTCTAGTTTGTGTGCCCAGCAGTATAGAGGGGAAAGTGCTGAGAAAGAAGGATATTTAACAGCAAGTTTTGAATGAGAAAAATCCTTCACAAATACAACATTTTTGAGAAATAATTTCACCACAGAAATCACAACATTTTGTCCTGAAAAGTCAGGACATTTCATTCTGAAAATGCTGTTTCGAATGAATTTAAGTTAAAAAATGGAGAGAGACTTATTTAAAGAGGTAAAATAATACTGACAAGATAACGAAATATCTAGTTGCAGGTTAAACAGACGTTTCATTCATGACAACTGAGGCTGAGGGATGAGATCGGGGTCTCCAGGACCTGTCTTTAAGTGTAGTAGTCCAGTACTGCCCCGGGACCAAACAGCAACCTCGGCTTCAAGGCTTGGAAACGTTATCTTGGGGAGACATCACAGTCACTTTTCCAGGGTGTCCTCATCTTGCCACCAGCTGCCAAAAGACTGTCCTGGGGAGCACTGGTGATGTTGCACAGAGCCTGGCGGTCCTCAATTGGGCTGTTGAGGCTACGCGGGTGGGAGCGCTGGCAGCATGGTGGCTGCTTTTGGGGTGCCGACAGAGGCTGCACTCCCACAGGGGAGTGGCAGGACTGGCTGTGCCAACGCCATGTGCTGCCGCTGTAATGGAAAACAGGCCAAAGCCACTTAATTTGAAAAGACAGACAAATATTTTTCATGCCAACTTTAGCGTAGGTCATGCTGCTGATGTCGGTACTGAGCGCTGCAAGGATGAAGACAGTCACAGCTCCTGAGGCGCTTTGTCTCTGCATTGCTGGCAGAGGAGGAGCACGCACAGGCATGTTTTCTGGCATGTCACAGTGCCAGGGAAGTTCAGTCTTTAAACTGATGTCTCCGTGCTGAACATTAGGAGAGCTTAACCATGCTGTAGGTAGCTGGATGCCATCCGTGTACAGAACCTGCCTATGTTAAGATTGGACCAGGTGTATTGGGTCTGGCTGTGATGGAGTTAATTTTCCCCATAGCAGCCATCATAGTGCTTTGTATTGGTAGCTAGAAAGGTGTTGATAACACACCAGCATTTTGGCTGCTGCTGAGCAGTGCTCGCACAGCATCAAGGCTGTCTCTCCAACATTCCCCCCTCACCAGTAGGCTGGGGGGTGGGCAAGATCTTGGGAGGGGACATAGCCAGGA
>NW_008824186.1:4740072-4742902 GCF_000699105.1 Pygoscelis adeliae | reverse complement strand
GAGGGGGAAAGCTGGGTGTGTATTTATTATTACAACAGAGCAACTGCTATGCATACTGAAGCCCTACTTCCTGGGAAATGGGATGTCGTGGGCTGGACATCACCTGCTGATGGGAAGTAGAGAATAAATCTTTTGCTTTCCTTTGCTTCCGCATGTGGCCTTTGCTTTTGCTTTATTAAACTGCCTTTATCTTGACCCATGAGTTTTTTTCCTGTCTTATTTTCTCCCCCCCCATCCTGCTGAGGAGGGGAGTGATAGAGCAGCTTGGTGGGCATCCGGTGTCCAGCCAAGGTCAACCCACCACACAAGGCTAGGGCTGGAGGAAGGACAGGAGTGCTGTCTGAAGCCAGGGATCCTGTGCTATAGGCATAGGACAAGCTGGAGCAAGAACCATCAGGAAGCAGGACCCGGGCAGTCCTCCACGGTCAGGGTTCAAAGCACCACCCAAGAGCCTCAAGCAGCTGGTGGGGTTCTGGTCAGTCATCGATGGGCAGCCGGCCAGGCTCACAGACCAGCCCTTGTGTTTAGGCAGACAAGCTGTGGTCAGGCAGCTAGTTATACCTGCTTTCCTCACTGTGATCAGCTGGGGCCTGACACCTAGTCACAGATGCCAACAATGCCCCGAGAGCGCAGAGGCTTAAGGAAAAAACAAGTGGGCAAAGAGCAAACATGCACATGCGAGGCTGGCTGCTCTGAAGGATGGGATGAAGGAATGCCTTGTCCCAAGCCCTGAAAGAGCAAGAGAGACACTTCTCCTTGCTCCCTGGATGCAAAGGGTGAGGGAGATGCAGGGTGCCTGAACACTACATGGGCGCTGATAAGTGCATCTCTGAGCTTCAAAGTGTGTGTTGCCAGAACACCCCACAGGGGAATATATAGGCAACCACTAACAGGAAAAAGGGGGTTTAACAAACTGGAATAATAACTGATAAGGAAGTGGGAAGCTATTGCAAGCAAGGAGTACAGCATGATAAAAGAGGAAAGGGAAACATTTATAGCACAGGGAGGCCTGCAAAGCACAGGATAAAAGCAAACAAACCAGCCTTATAGAAATGCAGAGAGCCCTTAAAGTGACATTTTGGGCACAAATTCGCAGAGGGACTTTTGCAAGGTGGATCTTAGCAAAGCACACTGACGTCCAGGGCTACCTGGTCTTAAGGCATTCCCTTAATGCCTTAAGGACAGATGCTTGGAACCGTATGTTCCAGTCGGTTCCAAGCCACCAGGAGCATTTGTTCACCTACTACTTTTCAGTAAAGTCCAACTGACCTTGCACTAAACTGGAATTTCAGTTCAGTTGTCCCTCCAATGCTCAAACTTCTCTTATCCAGTCAATCCAGAGAGATACCTGCAATTAAATTCCCATGAAACAGGGCAAGAGAGGCATGTGGAGGACACTAAACTAGCAAGCAGGAAATGCAGGAGAGGGAAATGTCTCTGAAATAATCTTTCCCAGACTGAGAGCCATAAGTCATCCAGGCGTGAGACCCAGATCATCGTGAGCTCAGAACGGCTTTCTGCACTGAAGTGCCTATAATCTGTAGTTGACCAATGAATTTTTTTTTCTTTTAAAATGTGGTTCATATGATGGGCTGATGGTTCTCATATTCCTTTAGGTTGTGGAAACCAAAGTTACAGGCCCTCTGTGGTTCAACCCTGCTCCCTGGCAAGTACTTCAATGGCTGAGTTGCAAGCATGCGCTCTCCTCCCTTGACATCCTTTCCTCGCAGGGCAACAGACTCATGCTTGTACCTGTTTCTTCTCCTGCTCTAGGCATGCCCTCTCCAAGGTGCAACCCAGTTTGAGAAGAAGGGTTGAGGAACAACTCTACTCCCTCTTTCTTTTCTTGTGGAGAAAGTACACTTCTGGGTAATGTGAATTTAAGCCCCGTAGACTAAGTGCCCTACTCCCTCAGCTGTTATGCAGAGGACAGGCACATTTCAGTTGTAGAGTTTTTTGGCTCACACTCAAGTGTAGCTGCTTGACTTCCTAACCCCAATATAACTTGCTCCTTGTTCTTGCTGTTAAACAAGAAGAAAGATGGAAAAGACTTCTTGGAGAAATCAGTGGAGCAACAGGGCACAAGACAAGTACTGATGGGACATAAAAGAGCACCAGAAAAACAGCTGCAGTATCCAACAAGAAGGTCCAAATGTGTAAATGATAGAAAGCACGGATGAAGCAAAAAGGACAGATGCTATGCACAGCTCATAAGGAAGAATCAATAGAATCTCACAATGTTGTTTGCTTTATTCATTTAAAGTATGTTCTGTTCCATTTTCATGCTAGATCAGTCAGTCTTTGCCAAACCTCTGCTTCCCATGGGGCTGTCTGCTGGTTGCGTTAGTCTGTTGTTCACTCAGATATGTGGGTTACCCAGAGCCAGTGGAGAGATCTGGAAATGGTCCTTCTTGCATTTAAAGAAGAAATATAAAAGCTGCTGTTGATTAGTTCATATTCTGACTGCACATTTTTATACCCAGCTTGATATGTTGAATGTTCTCAGCATGATTCATCCAGAAAAATAGCAATTTAACATACAAGGGCATGTTGGAGCAGGCAGAAACATTTCGGGGAAACACAGATTTAGCCAGAGGATTTAAATATCAACATACAGAAAATTATCTGACTTTGTCTGGATGAAGAATACTTTTACAGACTAGGATTCTCAAAAGGATAAAAAAGGGAGGTAGGCACCCAAATCCCACCAAATTTTTTCAAAACTCTTTTTAAAATCCCATCCTGGAATGTGGCTCAGACTAGACTAATGGATCAGATCCAAACGTGCATAAGTGAGCGTAGCCTCAATGTGGAATCACGGAAAAATAGG
>NW_008824186.1:4715749-4740056 GCF_000699105.1 Pygoscelis adeliae | reverse complement strand
GACCTCATGAAGTCATCTGGTTTATACCCCTGCCCTAGGCAGGATCATCTATACCTATATCATTTGTGACAGATGTTTGTCTAACGTGTCTTAAAAGACCTCCGAAGACAGAAATGCCAATATTTCATTATCCTCACTGTTAGAAAGCTTTTCCCTATTGTTTAACCTACAACTTTCTTCCTGTAGTGTAAGATCAAAACTTCCTATCAAATAAAACATGGGCTTTTAGGAAAGACTATTTCCATCCTTTTTACAGCTTGATTCTACCTTCTGCATACTTGAGGATTATCCCTGCATTGCTCAAAGTCTTCTCTTCTAAAAGCTGAACCATGTAACTTCATTAGGTCTTACCTCCTTGGTCATATCTGAGACCTCTAACTACACTCAATGCTCCTCTTTGGGCTCTTTCCAACTGGTCCACATCCTCTTGAACTGCAACGCCAGAGAAGTCCAGCTGAGGTTTTTCCAATGCTCAGAATAGCAGAAAGATTTCTGTATAGTCTACATTATTCCTTGCGCATTTTGGTATTCAGCATTGCTCTCCATCTTTTTCACAGGAGTATGACTTTGTTCAGTCATTCAACTCCCAGAAGAAAACCTTTCCCAACTTACTCGGTTTCCTCCCTCCTTTTTATGTCCCACTTATCCCAGCTGTCCACCTCATAAAGCAATTTTTCCTTGATAGGATCTCTTACTTCAGATCCTAATGAGCAACTTCCAATTGACTGATTATTTAAAGCAGATTTAACTCCTGTAGAGCCTGCTCATCTGCCAGTGTGATGCTGTTGAACAGAACAGCAATTATAGAAATAAACCCCTAATGTTTCCTTCCAGCCTGTGCAATTTGTTTTAAAAAACAAAGCAAAACATGAGAGCATAACAATAACCTTAAATAGACTATATAAAACATCAGCCGATCTCCATTGCCCATTATAAGCACAATTGGCTTGTAAGGTTTCAGAGAAGATCATGTCAACTATTTGGGAAATTAGCACGGTGCTAAACACAAGTAGTTACTACTCTTAATTGGCAAACCTGGTTATCAGCTGTAAACACAGAAACTGATTTTTAGCTGAAAAAACCTTGCAATGAAATTCTCCTGCTAAGTAGTCTGCAAAAAGATATGTTTTCAGCATACACTATGTTTAAGACTGCCATTCACATGACCAGTAATTGTGCTTGCAGTGGATGGTACAATGTATGCAAATCCTGCATTTACAATGCTCTGTGAATACCATGGTGCAGAGGGAGCAGCCCTTCTCGAGGCTGTGAACCTGGGACGTGCGGGCTGCACGTTAGTATCAATATCCCAGCCAAATCAAAAGCGGCTAACTTGTTACGACTGCAGTGGGTGCTATTACATATTCAACAGTTTCAGTTACCAGAACGTAACACCTAAGCTTCTGTATATATTTCCTAGTGTATACAGCTATATAGACATGAATATGTTTTCTACTTTCTAAATGCAGTACATTCCCAAAACCTACTCTAAAAAAATATAAACGTTATCAAATCAGGCACTCAAAAACTGTAAGAAGTTTGTCTGAGAAGACTGGAGAAGGTGTCCTTGTGCTCCTACATAATAAAAATAATCACTGAATTTTTCTGCAGAACCTCTGTCCCTTTCATTGTGGACTTTTCTGGAGCTGTTGAATGCAAATTTTTTTCCTTCAATTTTTATACTGCACAAAATACAAATCATGCATGAAAAAACATTATTAATTTCCTCATGGATATTTCCCGTGTGCATTCACCACAAGATCACAGACCGACATTTTGAAGGCATTCGGACACCTAGGTCACCAGGAAACCAAGAGAGGCTGGACTTAAGCATCCCTGAGACCTAGGGCACACAGTACTACTGTCCATGAGAACCCAGGAGAGCCCAAATACACCAGATCCCACAGACACCAGCTATAAAAGCCATGAATAGCACTAACTGGGGTAGAGTTGGACTAGCATAGCCTTCCTGCTTTGCACTGAAGAAAGCTGAGCTCTGCCTGCCAGTAGACATGCTTGGTATGCATACGGCCCCAGGGACGGTGACACTGCAGTTAGTGGTCAGGGCAGCTGCGCTGGGGCCGGGGGGACCAGGTTTTGAACACAGCTTGCTAGAGACGTCTCCCTTCTTTCCACGCACCAGGCCCCATGCTAACCATCGTTCACCCCTGCGAGGATGGTGCCGCTCGGTACCCTGTGAAAGATTCAGTAACTACGTAGGCAGGTGGGAATTTATACTGCCAAATATCGCCTTGCTGGAAGTCATTCCAGCAAGTGATCTCAACATCCTAGTTGTTGTGACAGACTTCAGCAACAGAGTGGAGGCTCGTGAACCTTTTTTTTTCCCTAAAGTGCGCATGTTCCTTCCCTATGAGAATATCCTCTGAGTTTCCAAGTTTCCAGCTGCAGAAGCTGTATTTAACTTCCACAGACCAAGGCTTGTTATCGAGCTTAAAACAAACCGTATGTTCCAGTCGGTTCCGAGCCACCAGGCGCATTTGTTCACCTACTACTTTTCAGTAAAGTCCAACTGACCTTGCACTAAACTGGAATTTCAGTTCAGTTGTCCCTCCAATGCTCAAAAGTTAAGCAGGCTTTTACCCAGCACTTACAGACACTCCAGGGCCCCTGCCCAGCATTACGTGTGCAGCACTGCTGGAGTCCTTAGCAGCATTCTCCAGGCAGAATTAGATAAGATGCAAGATTTTGCCTGCATGAGTCAACCATCTCACCCTGTTTCTTTGTTAGTGACTTTAAGACCTTGTCTCTACTTGAAAGATATACTTATAAAACAATACTGTACATGAGATGGAGCTTAGATCAGTGCCCAAAATAAAGGTATAATAGGAAAATCTTTTTTCTTACCAATTCAACCGTGTCTACAAGCATAGCTACAATATCCCAAGAACCACACCCCATGACCAGCATAATTCAGCAAACATTTCAGTGTTGATCAGCTCAATTGTGAGCCCAAGCTGTGAAACCCAGAGAGACATCTACACAATCATTTGTCTCATTTACATTAACAAGGGCTTGCATCCTGTAAGAGAGTTTCTTACCGAGCTTGCAAGGTCACTACTGAGTTGACTGATGAGTTACAACCCAATTGAAAAATGAATCTCTATTCCGTTCCACTCTGCCCTAACTTTATACAATTAGGATTGAACTTGGAACATTTTCCAAGTCACACTCCCAAATTACAGTTACCAGCCTCTTCTGACTTCTTGGAAACCCATAAAAGTTTAAAAAGATTAAAACAACTTGGGGGGGGGGTGTCTTTTAATATTTTTCAGTAGCACTGTCATCAGATGGACTTTTGAAACTCCCCGTATTGCAATGATTGCAATGTCTGAAAATACTGAAAGTCCTGTGCTTCATTTTTATCTGATTGTATACTTCAAAATTAAAGTCGTCCTTCCATGTGAGTGTTCAGGGACCCATAGAGAGAGGAAGATGAATAGGCATTCCTATGAATCCCTAGAGATATTTGGACTCCACAGGTACTTATTACTTATTTGATACTTACTACAATGGCATCTTGCTGCCTCAAAAAGGGCCTGGTAAAATTTTACGAACGACAGACTGAGTCACAGGAGCCAGAGACACACTGGAAGCCTGCAGCTAACCAGAGAGCTAACCACCATCCCTGGAGTCTGGGTATTGCCCAGGCTGCTGGGCAATATTCTTTTCTAATGCAACCAGCATTTTCCTGCTGTCTTATATTTGTGGGTATATTGCCTCAGTGTGGGTGAAGCAGTGGACAACATATACTGCCCATTGTGTTGCACATTCATACAAGCATTTTCCTGGTTTTGCTTTACATCACTGTGCTCCCTTGCAACAGATGCATTGCAAATATGAGTATTCTGATGGTTCAATTAGAAATCTGACTTTTAAAAGGAATATCCCACTTCTCGTGGCTCTATTTTTGATTCAGAATTGATGTGCAGAGCTTTAAGTCTTGAATATGTTGCTTTTGTTTTATCTATTTTTCTTTCCCCTAAGACATAGATTTCAGGAATTTGCTGCTGTCTTACTACAGGTTATTCTGACCAGAGTCACTATAGCATAGCAAATGTTTAAACATCTGATCTGGACATTTTTTTAAGATTCCCCCCCCCACCAGGAGGTGCAAATGATCTTCTCACCAGCATCACTTTGGTCTTCCTTGTAATTACCAACTATATTCTAAGGCAGAAATGGCTTGCTTTATTCTTTTACTAGTTTGTTGGGGTTTTTTTCTTAATGTTATCCCTTCATTCTGTCTACTTGCTGGCCATGAGGGCTTTCAAAGCCCTTACCAAATAGGATTTGCAGCCTGCCTTTGAATCATCTTTCTCTGTGTTGCTGTTGTTAGAAATATTTGGTAGTGCTTACACATTGGAAAACTGCATGTACAACACAATGACATTATTACAGCTGATTTTTGTGGGTGGTTTGTTATCAGCCTTTAAACAGCTTGGCCGAGCCTGGATGAGAGTTGACTGCTAGCCACACAGTGAAAGCCGAGGACCCACCAAATGCCTGCGATCCACTTCTTAAAGGAGTGAGCAGCCAGGGAATTAAAAGCAGGAGGAAGGGGAAAGAGAGCCCTGTCCTTCTCACCCCATGCAGAGGTGAAAGCATTAAGGATGGGTGGGGTTTCTGTCCCACTACACGCGTGTTCAAACCCAAATGTAAATTTAGCCCTTGTGAGAACCGGCATCTGAACTGAACCCAAATCTAAGAGGAGGCATTTCTCCCATGCGGGAGCAGCCAAGTATGTAAGATATAATCGCAGGGTGATGGCAGGCTCTCAAAATTAGGTGGTCTCACTGGACTTCTAGTGAAGATAGCAGAATTTTTAGGAGATTTAGCTAGTTTCCACACTTCTGACTGCAGAATCTGATAGCAGCAGTTCAGATCCAAATCTGGGAAGCTCCCTAACACTAACATGTTTCCAAACAATTTTCTCTCTACCCTTTACACACACACACAAACACGCTATCAGTGAGCAGCATGATGATGCTACAGTATGACTGTAGCACCAAGTGTGCAAGACGCTCGGCACTACTGAAACAGCCAGTTCCAGTACCCTCAGGAAATACAGTATCCGCAGTACCAACCCGTGCCCCATCCCATCTGAGCAGCCTCACCTCTAACCTCCTCTGCCCTTTCTCCCCACAAAAGTGGGCAGGGTAACCTGGATAGCCTCTCTGCTTTAGAAGTAAAGCAGCATGGAGTTAGACCACACTTCTCTCCATGACCCAGAGGAGCACCATACCTTGCTCCCCCCAGCAGAGCTGCTGTGCTTATGCTCCCTACAAAAGAGGGGGCACCAGGAGGAGGTCCAAGGCCTCAGGGTCTTGCAAACCACATGCTGCAGCCCCTAGGGTCAGATCCCGGCCTCCTCGTGAGACCAGATCAGCTGCAGAGTGCTCTATTAGACAACTCCCTTCCCATTTACAGACCTCACAACCCTGTTAAGCTGTTTTCAAGTGCTTATTAAAACAATGATATCTTGCTATATTGTGATACCTTCTTTTGTTATCAGCATGATGAAGGATATACCCATCAATAAGACACACACTAATACCTTCAACATAAATGCAGACATATGTAGGGGTTTTACTGATTTCCAGTGGATCAACCTTTAACATTTATTTTAAGCTTTGACTCTTTTGGAGCCAAGTATGATTATTCTTGCAATAAAACTACTGTGAAGCTTTTATAAGTTTCAATCATATTTGGAAATTTGGCAAACAGTGAGTGTGTGGTGGAGGAAAAAAAAGATTAGAGAGGTCAGAAGTTTATATGTATTTCTATGGAGAACATAGTCAGGATTAGCTTGCGTTGAAAAGACTGCAGGGTTTTAGTTTGCTTGGGTTTTTTTTTTTTTACTTTTTTTTTTTTTTTTTATTATTATGAAAGTCTGGTGCATGCTTTCTCTACAGTTTAGAAACTGACCAAGCAAGGCAACATTTAAAATTTTTCTCTTTCTTTGTCTCTCTCAAAGATACCAAACTGAAAAATCCAGGGAAAGTTCTAGGTCTCTTTCTAGGTCTAAATGTGCAGAAGACTTGACTCGGGTTAAAATTACACTATTAAAGCTAGATTTCAACAGCAGTTCAGCAGTCTGCTAATGGCTATGCACCTACCAGCCCAGTCTCTGCAAACAGCAATGTACGCAGCCTTGTAGTCAGCAATCTGCTTCATTTTTGAACATGGCACATGATCCATGTCAAAACATCAAGGTGTGCTCACAATCAGCAAGAAGGTACGGATTCAGAGGAAATTCAGAAAACACTAAGGAGAAAATGGCCTTAGTGTATCTAAACAAGTATACCTCCAATACTTTCAACTAGCTCTATGTTAACCGTCCAATGGATCTAAAACCTGTCAGTCACTGATGACTTCCATCTTAGTCTCACCTACCACGTGTGCTCATCCCCTCCTTCTAACACAGAAGTAACCTGCTGACATGCTGAGTGACTTGTTTTGCAGAGAGCAAGAAATACTGAGGTGGCCAAGGAAGGGAGGAGTATGTTCACACAGCTGCCTTTTAGAGAAGGCTACAGCAGGCCCTAACGTGTGGAAAGGCAGAACAGCCAGATGTACTGATGGAAGAGAAGAGGGAGGTGAAGTCAAGGTGAGGTGGAAAATGAAGGTTCATAGTTTGGTATTCAGGAGGAAAAAGAAGAGGAGAAAGTGAAGAGAGAGAGAGAATAGGGGAAAAGAAAATAAAACAAAAATCACCCAGGTCCTCTGGACTGTGGCAGATGTGAGAGTTGCAGAGGGAGCTAGAAAGGAGAAAAAAAGGGTCGAGGAGCTCTAAGGGTGTATGGTGTGCACAGGCCGGAGGCACGGCAGCGCAGGGAATGCTGAGGGTTTATCTGCTTCACATATGCCAATTGCCAAGGCCAAGGACAAACTAGAAAATTGCAAACTGACAAAAGCTTAATTCCCTCCTCATTAACAGTCAAAAGCATTGGCACCAAAGCATGCCTCTCATTATCTCCACAGTTATTTTAGCAGTAAATCTTGAGGTATCAAAAGGAGAGTATGACTGCGTCATCAAGTATAGAGCAATCTAAATTCACTTATTTGCACCCTCCAGCGGATTGCAAGTACAAAATTGCAGGGTATTTTTTTTTTCTAAATGTGACCTCTAATTGAAAAAAAGATTATTTTGTAGTGCTAAGATTATTTTCTAGTGCTGAGATTATTGTCTAGTGCTCAGCTGGGAAGGAATTAAATAGGATCTGAAAAATAGTTAATTAGAAGGGCATGTTGCGGTTAGCAGTTCTGGTTCCTTTTTATCCAAGTTTTACAGCCATAATGTGAATCAGGAACATCAAGAACTGCTTTTGTTACCCAGTGAGCTATATTCTGAGATTACTAAAGTCAAGGGTTTTTTTCTCATTGACTCCAAGGGTAAATCACATAGGCACATTGGGGTATTTAATTAATACACACGAGTTGCAGAACACGGGAACACTGTGAGCATCATTAAGTGGCACACAAATCATTTAAATGGATGTCCCTTTTCTCCTTCCTTTTGCTTGTTTAAAGAGCGTTGTGGAAGCTCCCTAGTCAAAGGGCACAGAAGCAATACAGCAGTACGGGAAGGCGACCAGGACACACACCGCTGGCTGACCCGTAGCTAGGGCAGCCGCAGTAATGGAAGCGCTACAGCTAAAACATCAGTGATAAATTTACACCTCGCCAGACTTCTGTCTGAGAAAGTATGGAGAGAATAATGTCTAGCAAGAATGTTGATGGTCAGTGAGGATAAATACAGCACAAACATACATTATTTTTTTATTGGAAGAATGAAAGATGAATCAAGATGCATCCTTCTAATTCTGGGATAGATCTGTTCATTTACCCAACTGCATGTAATACACCAGGGCCTTTTTTTAGCATCCCAAAAGGAAACATGAACTCATAACAAGAATCAAGGCTAAGTCTCATCTCAGTATAGAAAAAATGAAACTGCAAAGTGCCTGCCTGGCTATTTTCACTTGCACTCTAACCCTAAGACAGACCTTTGTCTGTAGCCGAGCTGAGCAAGCACATCTACCCCAAAGGCCATATGCAACCCTGGCAGCATTTAAAATAATGGTTTACCTGCAAGGGAAGCTCTTTTCCAGACAAGAAGCCAAAAGCCTTGTAAACCCAGTATCCATGTATTCTGGGAGAAGACAGCAGCAAATTGACAGAAGGTATAACTTGAACCACTTGTAACTGCACAGATAAAGCTAGAAAATACTTAGAAAAACATTGTGCTGGAAAAAATATCTAAATGTTTCAAGAAGTTGGTGACCACAATGATGGCTGCAGTTTAAAAACCAGAATAAAATACAATAGAGCATATTTGGCTCTTTTCATAACAAACAGCGTGTTTCTAATCACCAGCATCCGAGTCAAGCTAAACATCTCAGACCGCAACACCAAAGGCAATAAAACTGTACATGCTGGTGTGCCCTACCCAGCAGACTGTATTGTTGCTCTATGCCCACCTCGTCCATTGTCACACCAACTTTCTTACTTGTTACCAGCTCCTTTTGCTTGTTTGCAACTTTTATTTTAAGCACTGTATTTTTAAAATCACTCAGCAGCTCACATTTAGATGACTGCTCAGATTTCCTAAAGGATTTTGTTCCCATTAAAGAACTCAGTGAAACAGCCAGTTATTCTGGAGTGCTTAACACCAAACAACTCCCTCTGAAATATAATTTGGGGAAATTCGTTTTGAAAATTCTGCACCTAACCAGCTTTCTTAAAGAAAAGGCAGTTTAGCAATTTCATGGCATTCCCACCCTTCTTTTTTCTTCAATATATAGTTGGAGAGGAGCATGATGAATACCAGTGGCTGGCTCTACCATGCGTGTCTGTTTTTCTCATTAAGAAAAAGAGAGTAGAGCGGCTGTTAAACTCAGGAGAAGATGAAATACAAAGTTGCTGCTGTCCAATAGGCTGGCGGTCTGTCTGCCTGCAAAAGCTACTGATTCATACAACATTTACGTGCTGCAGTATTAACAACTTTTGCTTTTAGTATGCAGTTATAAATAATGCCATGTGTAGAGCAAACACGCAGGAAATTCTGATAGACGGCTGGCAAAGAATCGTCTTGTTGGGTCTCATTAGTGAGGGCCATAAAAACAGCAACAAGTGAAAATGAGTCAGATTGAAAATGTATGAGCCTGCCATATTTTCAGTGTTCAATCCAATGATTTTCCACTAAAGCCAGGGAGGAGACTCTGCAGATGAGGCCTCTGGAGGTCAGTCAGAAATGATTCCTGGCTCTTCCCCAAACTCCCTGTGTGATCTTGTCTAAGCGAGTTTATTCTTCCCTACCTCAACCCTCTGTCTAGCTGGAAAATGCACCCTAAGTCTCTCTTGGCAAAACAAAAGTACTGCACTTAGGTAGGATTAATCAGCTAGACAAATTCAAAATAGGGCGTGATTAGCCAGGGTTAGACCTGTTATTTTTCATAACAGGTCTTGGAGGTTGTAATGGATCACCAGCTGAGCATGAATCAACCACGTAATCTGTTATGAAAAAAGCAAACACCACACTGGGACGCAAACAGGAGCGGAGCCTACGGGTCACACAGGAGTCCTTCACCGCTGGTAGTGCCCCAGCTGAATTGCAGGGTACCGCTTTGGGTGCATTTTAGGGAAGATAAACCAGTAGGATGACCTGGGAGGAAGACAAGAGAGGGAGACCAGAGGCCCAGAGTGGCGGAGACACAAGAGGAGCCTGAATTAATTGCTGTCATCTAGCCAAAAAGAAAAAGGAGACTGAGGAAGGGAGGACTAAAATAACAGTGTTCAAGGCTGCTGCAAGACAGAGCTAGTAATCTCTTTTCCAATATCTGTGGTGGCTAGGAAAAGAAATAAAGAGCTTAAACTGCAATAAGAGAAATTTATGTTAAACATAATGGAAAAAAGTTCTCTAAAAGGAAGGGTAGTAAAGCACTAGAATAAATTGCCCCAGGAAGCTGCGGAGTGTCCATCCTTGGAGGCCTTCAAGAACGAGTTAGACAAACATCTTTCAGGAATAACATGGGGATAGTTAATCTTGCCTTGGGGCAGCACGATAAACTCTGATCTTTCAAAATCCATTTAGCCTGTGGTTCTGTGATAATATCCAGGCAGATGCCGTGTGTTTGTACAGCACCTTGCCCATTGGAGTCCCTTTCTTTCTTCCTGAAAGACAAACAGTAATTAGTAACTATAACTAGTTTTATAATCATTGTATTTCAAAACACATGGTTTTATGCCACATACATATTATCCAGACTATAACTTCAATTTCAAAAAAAGACGTGTTCACCAATTTCTCTGCTGAACTAGACTATCTGTTAGGAGCAACTGTTTATTTTTCAATGCCACGTTTACAAAATCAATTCACACAGCTTTCACTGATAGTGGGAAGAGAGATCACTACTGCTCTGCAGATACAGACTTCTTCATTTTCACATGCTCTCCTGTGGTATAAAAAAGAAAAACAAAAAATAAATATAAATCTATCTATTCTGCTTCTTAAAAACTAAAAAAAAGCAAGACCCAAAACTTCATCTTTGAATATCTTTTTGCCTTAACATCAATTAATTTGAAAATGGTAGGACTGTAACTCTGAATTAATTTGACTGTTGTCTCATGTGAGATTTATCATTAAAAAATTAAAAGAAAAACAGTTCATTCCTAATATATATATATTTCAACTACTATTTAGACTCATCTTATGTATGCAGGTGACACTGTCATCAGAATTGGTCACTTCACAAGTTACTGCCAAAAGTTATCTTCTCTGTTCAGGTCTGTTAATGATGTATTTGCTCTCTTTCCAGACTAACTTCAAGTGCACGTAGAGGCACTAACTGAAGCAAAAATGATTCAATAAAACAGAAGAGCTGTTGTGTTGCTAACAGGAAAATTCAATGGCTGTACTACTTTTCCCTCACAGATATTACTGGCAGTTTCTATTTAGTTCAGTGCTTCGTTATTAATTTGACACCAAAACCCCACTAGGCAATAATAAAATTTAACCAATGTTTCATTTGTTGTAGTCTCAGATACACCCTTATGCCTGGCAGCAAAGGATGTGATTCACTTCAATTCTCATCTTTTAGGATTCTGCACTGCATGTCGATGTCTACCCAATGAATTAAAAATATCAGAGCCCACCTCTGCTTCAGTGTAAATCTGCCTTAGGGGAATTGAATCCCATCAGATTTCAAAATTGACACACCACACAGATTTTTTTAAGTAATGCCACATTTCATACATTGTCATTGGATGAAGAACAATAAGCAAATAGTGTGCCAGCTACACAATTTTTTCCTAGAGATTAAGTTGGTCTACATGTATTTAGCTACATTCCTACCTCACGTAGAAAATGTTACAAGTTCTCCCTTTTTTTTTCATTAATATTAATATATTTGATATTTTAAGGCTTGGCTTCTAAATACATTATTAGTTCAGCTTTCATGAAGAAAAAAATATATTTTTCCTACCCTAAAGGATGCAAAGGAGTCCCTATAAAGCAGCATCTCACGTCATGTTAAATACAGTAGTAGCCTGAGAAATTATAAGGAAAAGGCTTGTCCACTAAGCCAATAAGGATCCATTGACAGATAGTATTGAGAAGACCAAAGTATTTAAAGCTTTTTTATACACTAAAATTCAGAAGGTAAATCAAATTAAATAGCAATTTTAGGTAATACTAAGAGGCAAGAACGTGGAAAGAACAGGTTAGAGAGTACTTACGTAAGCTAAATACTTTCAACTCAGGCTAAGATCTACAAAAACCTGAGGAAGACTGGTGAAATCTCAGAGCCCCCTGGCAATTGCTTATCCTTGGAAATCTATGGAGGATTAATAACACACCAGAAAACTTCAGAAGAGTGAAAACAGCGAGCATTCTTACAAAGGAACAAAAACCAAAGCAGCTGGGAATTTGCAGGCCTGACAGCATACTTCATTTATCAAAAAAATACTGGCACATATAATTAAACAATCTATTTGTAAGCACTAAAAAGAAAAGAGCTCCACGAGTGGCAGTCAGCCTGAACCTATGCTACGGGCAAATAATGTCAAACTATTCTAATGTCCATCTATGATACAGTATCAGGTCTTGTGGGTATGCAGAAGAGAATATATCACAGTTTTACTTTAGTAAAGCTATTCATATTTTCTTTTAATCACGCCAACCAACCATGTCTTAGATTAAAATGTAATAGGTCAGGTACAAAACTGGTAGGAAAAGAGATCACTTATCAACGTTTAATGTAAATGGAAGCTAGGGTTATGCCAGGGATTGCCATGGAATTCTTACTATGACTATATGACCAGGAGTGAGTAGCCAGCAGTCAGGAGAGTGGAAGAATGAGGTTATTAATCGATGGATGACATGAAGATACGGGGGGGCAACCAAGAAGTTGGAGGGCAGACTTGATTCCAAACAAATATGAGAAACGGTCTGTAAAGAAGAGGATGCTGTTCTATAAGGACAAGTGCAAGGTGCTACAAGTACACAGGAATAATCAGCCTTGCAAATACCAGCCAGGGAACTATGGGCTGGATAGCAGTTTTGGGTAAAAGGGTGCAGTAATGTTGTCAGCCTGAGTCAGCAGGTCATCCCTTGGAAAAGGTGAGCGTCACGCTGGGAGGAACAGCCAGAGCAGAGTCTGTTGGGCTCAGGCGGGAAGTGTCACTTCCAGCCTACTCAGGCAGAGCCCAATGCCTAATTTTGGGGTGCTGCATTTCAGGAAAGAAGAGGAGCTATTGGAACTGGATGAAAGTTGGATGAAAACCAGGGCGTAACTTGGACTGCTTAGTCTGTAGATGAGAGTGCAGGAGGTAGGTAGAATACTAAATAAAAGGATGTTGCAGAAAGGAAAGGAAATCTGTTCTCAAGATGTGTGATGAAGGAAAGTAATGGGGATTACATTTCATCACAGAAGACTCCAGAATTAAGAAAATTAGCAAAAAAAATTCTCATGTTTGGGATAGTAGAAGTCAAGACTGTATTGTTTGGAAAGACTACAGTGTGTTCATCATTACAGTTGTCTAAGAATAAGCAGGAAAACATCTGTGAGGACTCTCATAAATATGGGCTTGTCTGGCCTTGCGTTGGGGAAGAAATTACAGGATCTGTCGAGGTCCCAGTTAGCCCTATGTTTCTGTGGCATTCAACGTTTAAACAAAAAAAATAAAGACAAGTTCTATCAACCTCAAGTTAGGGGTGATATAATTCACTTTTTTACACTCAGAGTTAGTCATCTTGTATAGTGCATGTCTAGGTACTACAAGGAAACAAAAAGGAAGAAACAAAAACCAATAGGACATTTCTCTGCGGGACAGTGACATTTTTCTGTTACAGTGATAAGGCACTACAAAAAGCCTACAGAAGAATAAAAAACCTGCACGTCAGTCTCCTAGCTTGCTGGTGACTATCCTAACAGCTTGCCTACCCTTTGAATATGCTCTACGTCAATTCTCCTCCAGACCTATCTCCTACAGAGACAGGTCCAGCTTGCCTCGAGTCCATCGGCATGTTTCAGTAGCTGGCTGCAAGCCAGAGTGCGGTTTGCTAAGGGGCAACCTAAACCATTTCTGTGAGAGGTGAGCTAAACCAGTTATCACTGGGAAGCAAGTGGAAGGTATCTCCTTCAGTCATCTTTTAGGACAAACACAGCTGCAAAAAGTTTGAAGGCGTCTTTCTCTCCAGGTGTGAATTATTCACCAACAGGGGCATAACTGGATTCCTGAGGTCTTCACACTGACAACAGCGTCCTGGCCAGGAAGCGGTCCTCCACCCAGACCACAAGCAGCAGAAGCAATGATTTCTAATTTCTTCAGCGACCTAGCTTGCAGGGGGTGGAAAAAAAGAAACCCAGCAACAAAAACAAGGCAGGAAAGCAGTCCTGAAAGACAGGAGACACAAGGAGAGAACAAGACAGACAAGAACGACGACCTGAGGGAGGTAAGACAGCAAGGTAACACAAAGTGGAAAGTCAATGGGAAGACAAACAATGTGTTTTTACTAAAGCTGTTAATTCACTCTTCACATCTCCCACTCAAGTCATCCATCACAACATAAACTAAATAGAGCTCAGAGCGCAGCTGCCTGCCTGCCACTGTAAATGAACCTTGTGTATACAGAGCGCTGCTCCGGCAAGCTGGCGTCCTAAGAGGAAAAAACCTCAGCTGCAAAAATAAACAAGTCAGGTACCACAATGCTCCTCCCTACATTTTTTTCCCCAAAGAATGTGTGCTACTAAGTTTTAACCCCTTCTTGCTTGTTAACCAAGCTCAGTATTTTTTCTTTACTTAAAACACACAACCAGTATCGTCCTGAAGCACTTAAATGGTTAGTGTGTTTTACTGAACAGTGCAAAGCTTTACTGAGCACCAAATCTGGGCTCATGTAAAATTTTTCCTCCACACGAGGCAAGCTCCAACTCCCACTGTCCGACCTGCCGAACAAATATCCATGGATCCAAGATGCTCTTGGTCTCAGAAAAAACATGTTTTTCAGTCTCTCCTGCCATCTTCTTATGACACTTTGCAGTTATGGCTTCCTGTCTTCTGCCGCAACCCTTGCTTTAGTGATAAAGTGATCAGCAAATTTTCTGTGGTGTGGGGGGCACTGGGAGTCATGGAAAAAAAGTTTGATGGATTACACAGATGTTATGTATTGTTTGGCGATTCACAGTTTCAGGCGATCAGGTGCGGGGATCTACCAGGGGTCTCGATTTTATGCCTGTGGCTAGAACGGAGGTGCTAAGGGATGTTGCCACGCGGAGAGCAGCGGCTCGGCACTTCGGTTTTTGAATGGGACGTGCTGGCACAGTGGCTTTTGCAAGTCATGTGAGAGAAAACACAGAAGAAAACCAAAAGTTTTGGGGTGGCAGTCTGAGCCTGCCGTTGGGCCTCCTGTGACTCAGGACAGCTTGGGTCTGTTCCTGGCCTAATGCCTGAGCAGCACTGCTCTCCAACACCGGCTGCTTTATCTGCTCATAGGAAAGGAAGCGTCTCTCTCCTTGCATACAAAGAAGGCTTCCAGTTGAACTACAGTCTCCAAGAGATACTAGAACTAAAGACAGCATGAGTTAACCCACCTTACACCACAGAAAAAAGGACTTCCTTCTCTCACAAAATCATTGAACACCATGTAGGAACAGTGCAGCTCCTAATATATGACCACATGGCAATAACAGGGTAGAAATATGTAACTACATAGGTCTTTTTGAACTTCTGAGCTGCTGCTACAGCGAGCGAGGTTGCATTGCAGCATGTCTGGGCAGTCTGAAAAGGAAGAGGCATGACAGCTTCCCACATGTTTAACAGAACAATGAAACAGCAGACAAACTCTAAGAAAAGTATGCCAACACTGCTAGTTAAGTCATGAAGCTTGAGGAGGTGCTCTCTATAATCTTCATGAGAAAGATAGCAACCTGTGTTTCCAGGTAACAGACTACTGACTAGCAGCAAGCATAGACATTGTTTAAGTAGACAACTACCACCCAGAACATGATGAATAAACTTTGTTTTATGACTTAAAATCATATTCAAACTAGATATTTTTTAATAAGAAAAGGTGGATCATATCTAGCTCCTATTTTGTACAAATTGGGCATGTTCTGTAAAATTCTTCTTTTATAATTTAATATTATTTAAACTTTATGGTAGCTTTTAGACATGTTTAGACAATAGCCTGCATAAAATTTAACAAATGCTGAATCAAAATTAATTGCAGACCTTTTATGAGAACAGACTAAATCAGTGCATAAATACCTATTTTAAACTTTGACAACATTGCAGTGAAAAGATATGGAAATTGCAACATACGATTTAAAGAAGAAACAAAATCACAGAGGAAGAGTAAAATAAGGCTTTTGTTAGCTATGAGTACGGCTCAGACTGCCCTAGCAATAGTATTTTATGACACAAGTTAATCACATATTCCACAATGTAAACGCCATCATTAGCAGTATGGTGGGTACCACTGCAGACCTATGTAGTGAGATGCAAATGTAAATTCTGAAGAAACATGTAGATTGGCAAAAACAATACAGGCTACGTTCCCAGACAGAATATTTGTGGTGTTCCTTCTTTAGCCCAGGAAATGTTACAGAACAAGTAAATTGCAAAGTTTCTCGATTTGTATGAGGCCATACAGTTACCTATTTCAGAGAGTGCTGCACAAACCATTACTTTAGAGACTTACATGAGAAGTTTCAAAGTTGCAATACTATGGAAAGAAAAAAGGAAGACAAGAGAAGACCTGGTGAGACTGAAATGGCTAAACTTCTGGGAGCTGAACGTTGTTAAAAGAATGAAATCCTGACTCCACTCAAGTCAGGGTTAATAAAACAGATCGCGTGGCGTCTAATACATCTGTAATCAGGAGATTACTTTTCTTACCTCTGAGAATCCTGGAACGGGTTGTTAACAAAGAGCATATTGGATCCAAATTAGCTTGCAAACTCCAGTAACTTTCCTGAGGCTAACCTAGCATCAGGCCTTTCTATTCCTGTTATGTCACACAGCTTGCTTTGGCTAGTCTCAGTTCCATGGGCTTAATCAGAAATAGGCTTTTCCTGCTGTGTTTTTGTTTGTTTTGCTTTTCCTGCAGGTGATTAGAGTATCTCTGTAACTGCTTGCCTTATGGATTAAAAAAATCACCTGCAGGTGGGCTGAAGTAATCACATTCTGCCAAATGTTTATTAAAGCAGTAATTGCTTTCATTTCCCAAAATACACAGTGCATATATCATCTACTGTATAAAATTCTGTTAAAATAAGAAAGAAGTACAATCATAAACCTTTACCGGCACGGAAAGCCTTGCTTAGTTTTTAGTTCAACTCCACATGGTAACTGTAGATGCAAACAACTTGTTATTGCAGGGACTTGTATCACTGAATAACTGTAAGTACTTTAAATATCCTTTGCCAGTACTTTATAAATAGATGTAGCATTTGGGATGCTCAAGAAGCTGCATTTATACAAATGCTCCATTCATCGGATTAAATATTGGCCTTAGACAGGAACCAGCACCAAGCCACGAACTTGCCATGTTCAGGGAAAACACTCAGCATTTTCCTCAGCTAGATCTTGCTATGTTGTTCTTTCTAATACATAGACTGAAGAACTTCAGGAGTGAATGTCTCCTTCTGCATATTAGTGTAAACTCTTCTGATTGATGAAACCTGCTCAGGGCTCTGTAGTGCCTGCACTCCATCTCCCTCCGTCTGAGTGACCCTCACTCAGCAATAGCCTCTTTTTTTGCTGCAGCCCAATGCCCTCCCTGTCAGCGATGTTATCTGGCTTACAGAAGAATGCCAAATGCCTTGAGTGCATGTAGACCTATACTCCCACAAAATCCTACGCTGATTAGAGCAAATATGTCATGTTGTACAGTCCATGCAATCAGGAGCTAGATGCATTACCATGGCCAGGTGCTAAACAGAGTCTGCTATGTTCCCCTTGCCTGACTCTGCTCCTCATAAAGCTGGATGATGTGGTTTTGTATGTCTAGCTCCTTTGTCCAATCAGTGGTGATATAATTGCCAATGCCTATGTTTGGTTTTGACAATATAAGAGAGTCATTGTGATACCGTATTGTACCACGGCTGACTGAGCTTGCTGACGTGGCAGAAATCACATTGTAAGTGAAGAAAAGCTCTTAAGAACTGCACGACTGAGCAGGAATTGGCTGAAAAGCCATGTGCATATGGACATATGTCTTCTAATTAGGAAATTAGCCTGTTCTTGGGAATCACTTTTCAAGCTTTGCAAATACAGCAAAAGTCTTAAGCCCATAGTAGCATACCGCTGTTACCACCAAGTGAGGAACTAGGAGTGCAAAAATGACACACACCTACATCATATGTTCCTACATCTTGGAAGGCTGAGGTGGAGTGTGTCTTCCCCCTCCCATCTCCAGAACAAGATGGAAACAAGTATTCACAGCATAGTCTTCTGGAGCTGGTATGTGTGCCCGTATAGGACACCACCAGTTTTGCAAGCTCCAGCTTTACAACTCCTGCTTTTAAGCAGCCAGCTCTTGTTTAAGAAATTCTTCCTCAAGGAAAAAAAAAAAATCATTACTTCTTTTGCTCTGTGTGACTATCATTCTTTCATTAGCTTGCCTGTTACTAAAACTCCAATATTAAATAAACTATAATAGATTCACCTTGAAACAGATTTTCCAGATCATTTAAATCACTGGAGCACTCATGGGCCAACATGACAGGTAATGTAGAAATATCCCTCCTAGAAAATGGAGGGAGAGAGAAAGAGACATAGTTGTTGAGAGCCAAGAACTTCCATGTATCTTTTAACTAAAAAGTGCTTTAGACTCATAAGAGTTTTGAACAGATAGAAACACGCAAGCTCTTAGCTTACACAACAATATCCCCTCCAGAGAATTGGGGGCGGGGGGGGGGGAGTGTAAATGTAACACGTACAAAGGTAGTTACAATTTAAGGAAGTGATGAATACAGTGATATATAAGCTAAATGGCATATTTGGAAACCACTCAAACCAGGCATATTCATTAAAGGCAACGCCACTGTCCATTAGAAATACTGAAGTCTCAATCAAGTGATTTTAAGTGGTTTAGAAACTGATAGTTGTAAATGTCTGAAACAACTGGGTTCACTGTACAGTTCTCCAAACATGGTGTGGTTATGGTCAATAAATAGCTGCAATTTGCATTACAAAACACCCAGCCTCAACTCAGGGTGAGCTGTCAAAGGGAAAGGAGAGCATTTGTGTCAACAGACAATCAATCAAGCAATCACCTTCCTTTGTTTCAGATGTTACTGTACTATTTGGAGAACCCTCGTATCCAGATATCACAAAGGAGTTGCCATATGCTTTTTGCCGCTGAGGGGTCTTTCTCTAGAGAAGGACTTATCCACCAGCCACCGGAGAGGGCTGGGGGTTATGCTCTGGACTCCACTTGCTGTTCCACACACTCTGGGGAGGAACCATCCCTAAACCCCTGCTTGTGGTGCAGCCAGCTCACCGGCTCATCTGGAGCTGCCATTCACAACATCCTTGATTGCAGCTGGCTTCCCAAGTGTCTTGAAAATTACTTAAAATTAAATTAAACTGTAAAGCTTGGGAAAAAAATTATGATTTGATTTGCCAAATTAGTCCTTCTAATGAGCCAATTAAGTTTCTTGCTAGTGCAAATTCTTGTAGAGACAAGAACGGCTGTCTCCCAAAATAGGCTTAGGAAAAATTGGAACCGACCTTGGTTTTTGGAAGTGAACATGGCAGGCGAGGCATTGCCATCATTATTCTAAAAATGCAGTCTGTACACAGGCAGCTAACCAAGGCATTTTCTCCCAGATGAAATACCAATGTTTGGTTTGGAATCAGTTTCACAATGTGCTTGTGAATGAAGACCATACATCGATGCCAACACATATCATGGATTCATCTCTGTGTGCTATTAGAAGAGCAGGGTATAATTTTACATAAAAGGTGTCTACATCTGGTACTGTTCATATGCTCTTTCCCCCTTTCCCATTCAAAATAAAAATAGCAACATAGGGAAAAGTTGGGAAGCTTTCAAGAATTGCTGTGAATTACATAAGAAGGAAAGTTTCAGTAAGTCTGGAGATTTGCCATGGACATTTGCACACCGATTCCAGCAGTTTGTCCTGGTGCCACAGCAATTTGCCAACATGTTGCACGCAGCGATTGAGAGCCTGCTTTGTTTTTAGGAACAAACCCATGGCCCCTTTTATACCCGACGAGGACATAACCTCCCAGGGACAATTTGGAGATGCCCTCTGAGGGGTGTCAAGAGCCCTCTGCTTCCCAAAATTCCTCGTAAGAGATGAACTGCTTTAGGACACACGGAGCAGAGAACTGGAGGGCCTTTTGCTAAAGTCATCTATCCCTCTCCCAGTGGAGGGCAACACTTGCTTAACAACTGTCTCGGTACAACTGCAAGGAGCGCAAGACTGACCACAGCTAACTCCTTGAAGAAAAAGACCATCGTAAGAAAGAAACTTTGATATCAGTTTCTTGATAGTTTGCAAAAGTTGTCCTCTGTCTGTGAGAGTGCAAAGGGAAATAATTACAAACAAGACAAAAATAAAGTGTCACTCTCCCTGATATATATTCATGTGCACAGATACCTGGAAAGTATTAACTGTGTTTTAGCCAAATTATTAATCCAAACTTTCTATTGCATTTACAAAAGGAGGACTCTTCTCTGCCTCACAATAAAAGGTGTTGCTTCTGCCTGTATTTCCTTCAAATTACTAGCATTTTTCTGAAGCCCACTGATGTGACAACAGCATTCCAGAGTTGGACTCAGCGGTGACAAAGAAAAAGGGAATTTCGCAATCCGATATTAAAACAAACCAAATGCATATCAGTATTTTCCCCAGAATGCTATATTCTTCTACTTAGAACTAAAACTCTCATTTCTTCAACTCCTTTTAGTTTGTGAGGCCATGCAGCTTAAATAATTTGACTAAATTTTCAACTAATGTTTCCTGATGTCATAAACGTTTACCTTGAATGCAAATGCTCCTTACCCTTTCCCTGGCACCACTGATGTAGCTATCCAGTGGGGCTTGTTAGAATTCCCTGAGCACTTTTTCACTTTGAGAAATGTTACAGCTTGTCCCACAGTGAAGGACTCAAAAATAAAAAATAAAACCCAGAAAATTCACGTTCCTGTACTTCTTAATGGAAATAAAGCTACTGTTAAATTTATTTTTAAGTATGTGTTTTATACTAGCAAATACAATACTGCAAAAACAAAATGTGAGGTACCTCCTACTATAGCCCTATTTTCTTCAGTCGGGTTATTCCTGATTTACACTGTACCGTGTGGCCAATATCAAAATTTGCCCCAACAAGCCTTAAGCTCCTTCAAATCTTCTGTTTTCAAAATCAGCTAGAAAAAGATACTTCCTTAAAAATGTCTTGAAGCACTACAGTACTTAGCGCTGGTTTGGCACAAAGCCAAACAGCAACCTTTTCCTCTATTTCTGTTGTATGCCTAAGAGTGATATTACTTTTCCTAACCAATAATTTTACAGGTGCCCCTCACTGGAGAGCTCTCTAGAAACAGTAGTCATACTCAGCCGGTGTGGGGTTCGGGGCAGTCCATTCCAGGAGCTGAGTTTTGCAGGAGTGCAAGCTTAGCAGAAGCCATCCATTTATGTAGTTTGCTGTTAGCAGAAAAACAAAAAGAAAAAAAAAAAGAAAAAAAAAAGGAAAGTAAAAGCCAAGCAATGTTACTATCCATATGAAAGTAGAAAAAAGTATCCATAGCGTAACAATGTATGCAACCTGTATTCCTTTATTCATTCTGTTGAGTGGCAGCAGGTACTTACTAGTGACAGCAGAGCTTTTCAGAAACCTGAATTTGACCTACGCAGTCATAAAAAATGGCCTATCACCACCATTTTTATTTGTATGCAGGGACAGATTTTAGCTAAAATATCCTGGCGCAACCTCACTGACTTGAAGGACCTATGCTTACAGGCATGTACTAAGAATGTGACCCAATGTTTGTTTGTTTTTCAGACCACAAAAGTAGTACTGCACAATCTATCAGTGTATTTTAGTAAAGCTGACCAATGGAGACTCCCTTTGCTTTAATGCACATATTTTTGTGTTTCCCACAGATCTGCTACGTTTTCAGGCTCTCACTAAACCAAAAATGCATCCGACTTCCAAACATCTCCTGACTTAGTTGAGTTTGTTCCCATTACTTCATTTTTTCTTTTGCACATACGTCAGCTAATGTTAAACAATGAAGACAACTAAAGCAGAGAGTTTTGCTCACAGGTTATTAAATTACCATTAATCTTTTCCTTTCGTTTTGAAGTGCTCCAAATAGCTATGGAGTTGGCTTAGGTCTGAACATTACACAGTTAGAAATACAGATGTGAAAGCTGGAACAGAGAACATGGCTGAAGCGGTAACCAAGATGGTGTAGCAAATGAACAGACATGTTTGCATAATATCATGGCAGCCTCCTGAAAGGCAAAACTATATAACTTGCCAGAGCAAACAGATGGTTAAACAGCATGTGAGAATGTATTTCTTTTGCACAAATTCAGCGGAAAGAATAGAAAATAATGAGCTTATAGTTAAAGAATAGATGATGAAAGAAAGGAAAACAATGAACAGGAAAATGTGATTAGTCATCTTTCATTTATTTTACTGGGACTGATAGTTTCGTTACCTAAATTGATGACAAAACTACCCTTAACTGTAGGCGAAAGAGTCTTGAATCCACAGTGTGTGCCTGCTTATGCTGTGGTAAGCTTCTAGCTGCACCTGCCAACATGTGCTTTCAAGCACTTGAGCAATTCTTATAGTATTAGCTCAGTTAGTCAGAAATAAAACTATGGGTTTGAAGAAAGAGCACATGCAAAGACAAGGTGGTGCAATTTTAAATGTCAAAATACGATTTAATAATATTTGAAATGTTAAAAACAAAGTTTTAAGGCCACCTACGATATTTGATACCCCATTCCTATGTTTCTCTTCATTTGTTTGTATTACACTGCTGCAAGCTGCGGAACAGGAATAGCTGCATTTTAACGAGGGATGTAGTAAGCCCATAAACATAGATTGGGGAATTTAGGGTGAGAGCGAGAAAGGGAGAGGGCAGATGTCAGGGGGAGAAAGAGCAAGAGGACTTAAAGACCTCAAGTGAGGATGAATTCTTGGCTCCACTGAAGATTATGGGAGTTCAATCAATTATTTCACCAGGATCAGTATGGTAAGATCAGTATGGTAATGGTGGCTAAAGTGCACTTGGATCTTGTGCAACAAATTTCGGATGAATGTCAGGTATCATTAGCCCACACAGAGTTAATGAACAGTATTTTCTTGAAATTGCCTTTGTACTTGAAATTCATTATCAAATGGTTTAGATTATCAAATTATAAACCCTGTTCCCACAAAAAGTAGGTAAATCATCTTCTTAATAATCTCTTGAACAATTCACTAGCTATAGCACACTGAGTAGAAAGCTGACTGGAAATAATGAACTTTGTGATAAAAACAAAATAATTTGCTCCTTCCTCCATTAAAAGTTTAGATGATCATTCCAGAAACAAGTTGCTGTGACTGAGTAGTTATCTCTTCAAATGGTTACCACAAGATCAATGAAACTAAAATAAAATCGTTAATTCTTTTATATCTATGTCTGTGCGGTTCAAGAATGGAAGAGAAAGTAATACAGAGGATATGAAAATATGGAGGAAGAGTCAGGTTAGATAGATATAAAAATTACAAAGCCCCTTTTCACTACAAAATACAAAAATTCTCTATATTCCTTACAGGAAGCGATTCTATATGGGAATGGTCACAGAAGGTCTGGATATAATAATAAGTTGATGCATAGCTGCTGGCCGTATAGATAATGTCTTAACACCTTTCCCTTCAACTGCATAACACTTATGGACGATATACTTCCTCTTTAAATGGCCTCCTCATAATGTTCCATTCAAAAACCTATCCACAAACACAGCCATTCAGAAGCTATAAATCTGATCTCACAGGTAAAGAATATATATTCTTTTAACTTTTCAAATAAAGGAGGAACAATTAAAATACTGAGACTTTTTCCCCGCAAAGACATTTACCACTCAAAATACTGGGAAATGTTAAAATCTTTTATTTGGGCTATTTTCCACTGCGCTTTCACAGCACCTCATGAAGTCTGCCTGCCTCCCGTTTCTGTGCTTTGTGCCAAACTTCTCCATGGACTACGCTTTCCATCGTGATAGGATTTCTGTGATGCAAACTGTGTTGTGTGGCCATAACCTGGCATGAAAGGCATGGCTCTTCCAGTGAACTCAGGCCCTGCAGCAGGAGTGAAACAAGGCGCTGCGAAGGTATCATAACAACTGAGATCAACACAGATTAATAAGAAGCAGAGCTAAAAGGAAAAGAATTGGCTGAGGTTTACAAACTGATGTTTTTAGAGCTAGCCTGACAAAAAGTAAGTGCTTTCTTCTCAGCTGCAATTTCTTTTCCAGTAGCAAAGCCAAAACTTCAGCAAAACAGTTTTAAAAACACCTCGTTTCTCTTTCCACAAGACGACAGAGCAATACCCCCCAGCTCACACAAAAGGGCAATGTTTTTCCCACTTGAAAATTCAGCTGGAGGGCTCCTCCAAGCGCAGAACGGGTCTGACATGAAGCTGTCAGCTTTTGTTGGAATGGATGAGCCGAGCTATCGCAGTGTTTAGACAGCAGACAGAAAAGGAAGAGGGCAGGATGTGGTAGTGGTTATTCAGTAGGTGGCACTTTTCTCC
>NW_008824186.1:4681087-4715593 GCF_000699105.1 Pygoscelis adeliae | reverse complement strand
ATTATGCTTTTCAGTTGCAGAACATAAACATACGGTAGATTTCAGTTGGACTAAAATAGAGACGTGAGGAGTCCATCTGCACGGAGCTGCCTGCAGGACTGACCCTGGCACTACTGATTTACTGTGGTCAAAGAATACAGCCTTGTGCCTCACTGCGGCAGGAGGTGCAAGCTGCTGGTGGTGAATCTTGTAGTGAAGCCTTGTGTTTGGTGTTTTGACCAAATTCAAACCTGGTCAATGTCACTCTGCCATCCAAAAGTATCTTCAGGGTTTAATTTGGCTGACATATTTTTCTCTGTGTGCTTCGTACACACTTCTTCTGTCAACTGCTATTTCTGTGAGTGTGGCTGCTTTCCAGGAATGGAGAAATTGATTTCTGTATGCAATTAAAAGAGAGAAAGAGGGAGAGAGAAAAAAATCCAACTGAGTTCACAGTTCATCTGACACTGTTGTTAGAAACTCAGAGAGGACACAGTACAAAACTGTGGCCTCCTGAAAACAGTTAATCGGGAATTAGGCAACACAATAGTTACCTTGCTTTAAGAGAAATTTCTCCAAAGGGTTAATTACAGACCCAGAAAAAGACTAACAAAACAAAACAAAAAAAACATGTGGAAGGCATCAAGCTTAAATTTTCAACATGAGCAACACTAATAGACCTTTTCTATAGCCAGGCACAACCCCTGTAATTCTACAAATTAGACTGAGCCCCTGGGAAGTATGTGCCTGCAGCTGCTACGCAGATGTGCAGATAGAAAATGAAGCAGATTCTTCCAAATAACACTGGATGGTTCTGAGACTAATAAAATTACCACTGATCCAGTGTTAACTGACAACTTTCTTATAAGAGAAGCCATACATTTCATCTTATAGCAAAACACAATTAGAGCTGAAAAATATCCTCCCATGGATGGGCAACAAAATTAATTCTTCTTACTTCAGAGTGATTCCCATCTTGTAAATATCAATTTATTGTTAAACACCTCTTTAGGAATAAGGAAAGTTGTCCTTGGTGCTTGTTTGGGAGCAAGAGCTCTTCCTGAGGAAGCTGGTTAGTATTTGTATCTAGACAAACTAATGCACATACTCTCCCGCAAGTATTTATCCAACATTTAAACACAAACTTAGTTTCTGCATGTGAAAGATGAAGGAATAGCCCCAGACAACCTGCATGGTTGGTTGATTGTCAAGATCAGCTAAGAACCAAATTGCATATACTGCCTTCCTGCTTTGCTACCGTGTGACTACATTCTTATCTGCTTTTCCTGCAGCTTTTGGCCTCCACATTAATGCATAGCGAAGCCTGGATTCTGCAACAAACACAGAAGCAGAGGTTCTCAACAGAGCTCAGAAAAACTAGGTAACCAAACTCAACTGCACTGCAACAAGCACCGAGGGCAAACCCCCACTTCAGAGATGGTTAGACAACTAAGTAAACTTTGAAAAATCTGGCCTTGAGCACTTACTCTTTGACACTTTTGACAACCACAACCTCTAAGAGCTAAAGGATCTGACTGTGGCTAGTATATGTTTGGCATGGAGTCCACACGGATCCTACAAAGACCTTTAACAATATGATTTTGAGAGTGATATGAGCTTGACCAATTGAGAATCTTTCGTACATAAGTCACAAATGTTCAGGCACTGAACTGACCTTCAAAAACCTTTACAGAAAACCTAATTAACAGGAACAGTGACAGCACACCAAACATTTCAGAATACTACTCCTTTATGAGAGCGTACTCATTCATAGGTAGATTCAAAATTACCAAAGTGGAAAGAATTCCCCTGCATTTGGGGAGGGAGAATCAAAAATAAACAACGTGATGATAGATATAGAGGGGTGAGGCAGGAAGGGATAAGAAACAGAGCAACCAGAAAGAAAAAAGCAGGACAAGGACCGAAAATGGAGGAAAACGGATGAAAATTGAGAGGGAATGTCACTGATGTGATGAGTTCACAGGCAGGCGGCAGGGGCAAGAGATCTTTTACCCACCGGAAAACACAAGGAAATGGGCAGGTTGGAAAGGAAGCAGAGGTATCTGGCAGGAATTACTTTAGCAAGCATTTTTCCCTCCCTCTCTCACCTTACTGCAGAATTGAAATTCATTTCAATCAAAAAGGGGTTTTCTATGCTCTTCTTGGAACCTGATCAAAGTGTTGCCTCCTTAGTCAATATATTTCTTAAAGTCCCCAAATGTGCCTAAAATATTCGCCTTTGCTATAACTCTAATGGCCTGCGATCACTTCAAGCTGTGGTCTTCTCAGGATAAACAATGTTGTGCCAACGTCTGGCTGATGAAAACCTCCAGAAACATACCAGGATCTTAAAAGGGAGACATTGTAATTTTGTAGTGGGCACTCCTCCCTGTGAATTACTGTTCTGTTAGCATCCCACCATGCCATTAGGAGACACCACTCCGATACTAGCGGTAGCTGTCCTAGGGCTTGTTTACAATGAAGCGTATTTGCTAAGGCATCACCACACCAACATAACTACTCCCTTTCTACTCCCCAACTACTATAAATCTCTCAAAGCTTTGCATTACGCACCACAAAAGTCCCAGAGACCCCTGCAATCTTCCACAGAAGCGAGCAGTTTAACAAGAGCACCCTTGCCCAGTATTGACATTGCTAACATGTTTCAAGCTAAGTTCTTCCTACATAGTTTCCTCGGAGTGCAGGGCATTTTCATCCACTTACAGGCCAGAGCTACTTATGTGGACTAATGGGTCCGTTGCCATTTTCCACTCTCAGAGGCTGGTGGCTGGAAAGCCTTGCCCATTACAGCCTGTTTTTAAAGCTCTTTTCCAGATAAATATGTGATCATATTTTTAAGACTGTTTTTCTGTAGCAGTTTAAAACATTACAGACTCTGACACCTACCTCATGGGAAATGCACTCGCGGCTGACACCCAGAGCAGCGTTCAGGGCAGCAACACAAGAGATGTTCCCATTCCTAGTCCCCACCTCACAGATGACCCCCAGCACTTGGCTGATTCTGTGCATCCTCCACCAGAGACGCAGGTCAGGATGAACCTCCTGTCACGTGTGTCAGCACACGCTGAAGGAAGAGACACTGGGCTGGCTGCTGGTCCCACTTCCACCCCTTGGGGACCACT
Organism: Pygoscelis adeliae; assembly: GCF_000699105.1. Taxonomy (NCBI): domain Eukaryota; kingdom Metazoa; phylum Chordata; class Aves; order Sphenisciformes; family Spheniscidae; genus Pygoscelis; species Pygoscelis adeliae. The sequence continues at coordinate 4,712,471 of NW_008824186.1, read as the reverse complement.
CTCACTAGGGGGACTCAGGCGTCAACATGATGCCAGAACATGAGGAGCAGCTGCTACTTCTCCATGTCCCATTCAAGAAGTGAAGGGAGGAAGTTACAGCTTCACTCATTGGCTTTTGGCACTGGCTGTTTCTTTACATGAGAATAACTGGAAGGCTAGATGAACCAGGGAATTGGTAATAAGAGATAAAATACCTTTTAGGCAGTGCATATGCTTTTGATCAGGCTTGCCTGGACAGCAGTCCAGGGCTGTCATTGTTGCAGAACAAGGCTGCTTTGTTTTTATTTATTATTGGTAACATGGAGGCAGCTAATGGCCCCAGCCAAAAGTCAGGACCGTACTGCTGTTCTGCAAAATCATAAGTAAAAATGTTTGTCCTCAAAAGCTTGTATGGGAGACAGGCAGTGGAAGGAAGGAAATGATATCTCTGTTTTGCTATGGCAACTGATGCACCGGGATGTTTGTGCAGGGTCACATAGGAAATCTGTAGCAAAGCCAGAATTTAAACCTACACCTTCTGCATGCAATTACAGCGCTAGCGCAACAGGTCCTTCCTTCCTCTCAAACATTTGCTGTCTGACTTCTAGCTGAGGGCTTGAACCCAAGAACATCAGCATGGAAAACAAGGCTTAAACGGTCGCATGGAGAAAGCAACTCCATCAGCAATCAGCAGTCGAAAATTCCAACTATGCCTGCAGATCAGGAGAGAGCAGTTGTTCCACTGGCGACTGCAGTCAGACACAACCTCGCTCTATTTATAAGGCTCCACGCCACATGTTCTAGGAGGCATCTTTCTGAGCCAAGTTTGAAAGCCATCCATGTGGCAAAATGGCAATGCTTGTTTTCCCGCTGTATCATTGCGCTGTGTAGGTGTGAACACAGTGCCAGGGGATGCAAATTCAGACCTACCCCTCCTGGCAGGAAGAGCCGGACATAGCTCAGGATACTGTTCAACATGTCTACTGGTTCCCTGTTCACTGCTAATATCTTTGTTTTCATCGAGGAGCCCTAAAAAAGGTCTTCAGAAATCACTTGTTCTTTCCCAGAACACCACGACAGTTGCATTCATTTGGGGGAAGGCTTGCAGATATAGCACTGTCAGAGCTAATGTCTTTTGACTGATGTTGAGCTTGTACAGAGCAGGTTGCCACTTCACAGAACAAGCACAGTAACAGAAAAGACAAAGAGCAGAAAGGGAAAAGCAAGGAAACTGATAGCAGCAGATATTGTGAAATTGATAGACTTAATTTACTGTGTATCCTTAGAAGTTATGGTAATGGAACATTTAATTTCATTTAGTCACAGATTTGAATGAGAAAAAGTAGGCGGGCTGACTAATAGGACAATTCCTAGTATTAACTGTAAACTAGCATAGCAAATTCTACTTCAGAAATTTAAGACTTTCAATTTACACTACTTTTTTTGAAATTTTCCAGAAATCTGATAAAGTACATACTATATGGTGAAACACCATTTGTTTTCTGAAACAAAATTGTTACTGCATATGCAGCTTTGTTACCTGCTGGCCTAGGGACCCAGATGCTTTAACCAAATGGAATTCAGAGCTGCTCAGTAGCCATTAGAGGTTTCTGGACCCCCCCGTTCCCTTACTGCTTCAGCTGGGGCCCTTGGCCCAGCCCAGGCCATGGGCTTCTAAGCTCTTGTCTCCTGGACATCCCTGGAGACGCAGCTTCTACAGCTTGGGGAAGGTCACCATTCAGAGTGACCTGGTGACGGAGAAGCCGGCCAGATAAAGAGAACGAGGCCAGGGTCCATTAGAAACAACCTACCTGACAGGGGGTGTTTCACTGGAGTTGTCCTGCTCGTTAAAAAAACCCTTCATTTCTTCCAAAATCCATCTTATTCCAGAAAGTTACCAAACAGGTAGCAGTCCACACTCTTGTTTTCTCAACAGTGATTTGGAATGAGCCAAATGACAAAAGGTGTTGATCTGATTTGTTGGCCTGCCCAGTACTACAGATTTCAAAAGCTGTTTGTCATGTAAAGCAAAATCCTCAAAAAGATGGATGAGAGGAATGTGGATTCACTGATTCTCCTGGACACGCTTTTGGAATTTTGTAAGGTGACTCGAGAAATCAAAATTTTGATGATTAAAAGGTGGCAGAAAGGTTTACAGGAACAAACAAGCTGCACTGTATGAAGCACCACACAGAGCTTCCAGCTAGAAATTCAGATGGAACAGGGGATAACACAGTTAACAAAAATGAAAACTAATAAATGTTAAAATAGTGGAGTACTCTCTGTGGATGCACAAGATGTTATCTGGAAGCGAAAGGAAAGGGTGTCTGAGGACAAAAGGATACATTTCTGTACTACTCAGAACAGTCTTTCCTAACATACCAGGTCATTTAGGAAGTTTTACATAACCCTTTGAAATGCCTTTTCTTCAGCTATTTTTGACATGCCTTTTCCATTAACACAAGTGGGAAATGCAGGCAAATTAAAATAGTCCCCTCGGGCTATCGTAGGGAATGTTCCTGCCACTTCCACCATTGGCTCAACTCCACCCACCACAAAGCCTGTAGTGGGAGAACTGGAGTAAAGAAAGCATCAGCGACCTTGTGCACGCTACAAGCACCTAAATCAGAGTGTGCAAGGGTCTGCTGCTCAAGGCTAGAGAGCCCAGTGGTGAAATGTTATTATTCAGAGCCTGATTTACCACTAGTGTTTCCAGCATGGTTACCTGGAGGTTAGCAAGCCTAGGAAATACAAGAGATTTTATGGAGTAAAGCAACTGAAAGCAGGAAAGGTACACAGGCAGCGTTCACTGCATCCCCTTAGCTCATAAGATTTAGGCCAATATCTGACCGTACAATATGTACTCGTGCGGTTCCACGCTACTCCTGACTTTGAAATTGAGTGAGACTTTTTGTCTTCCCAGTCCAGTTTTTCACCAATATTTTACCAGTTTGCACACAGTAACTGTTGAAACAGTTATTATTATGAGTCACATGCTGATATGCTCACCAGTACAAACAGTCCCACTGAAGCAAACAGGCCCACTCATGCTGTAAGGCATGAATATTCAATGTGAGAATGCAAAGCAAAACCTGTTCCTAAATCTCAAGGGTTAAAATAGGAGAAAAACTAAACATGATTTTCAAGTTACTATGAGACAGACACTTTTCTTTTAGAACTTCTTCTCATAATTGTAATCAGTTAAGTGCCTGGTTTAAAATCATTATTAAACCAAGTGGTCAAGAATTTGCTACAGTAATAGTGAGATTTTTATACAGCGAGATGTATTACTACTCAGTAATTGTCCTCTTTATTGTGGGTAAAAAAAAAAATTACACTTTACCTTTTCACAGTAGCAGAACTACTATTAGGACTGAGAAAAGGCTTGTTAAAGCATGAACTTTTGTAACTGTTTCAAAGTTAGAAAAACCAGCTGGACGGCTATAGATATAGGACACAATCTAACTAGGGGTAATCCCTAGATCCAGTAAAATTAAACCCTAAAACCAGGGACTTCACCTGAATAATAAGGGAGATTAAGATTTGATCCCATGTCCCTGATGTTAATTTGTCACCCTATATTGCCTAGCAGTAAACAATTAAGGGCAAATCCTGGAAGGTTGATAGCAGTCCGGGGAACTTAATGCCCGGCAAAGATAAGGAAAGTATATTGTTTCCTGTTTACACTGGACATGAGCTTTATATAATTATCCTACCAGTTAGGATTAACTGGGCAATTATCCTGGCAAACAATGGGACATTGATGACAGCAAAACAAAGGCATCTCAGAGCAGCTCCTTTGTCAGCGCTGCTGCCAGCCGGAGCCCCACCGAACCGCCTCGGCCCTGGCTGCGGTCCCAGCACTATCAGCCCTCGAACAAGGGCTGCACAGTTACAGGGGGAGCAGCAAGGGAAACAGTTTTCCTAACCTGTCAGCGTTTAAGAACTCAAACATTTTTCCTTACCACAAAAGGAGTTGAAAATCTGGAGGGAAAAATGTCCACAGACTAAGCATATGCAGCAGAACAGCTCGGCTGGAGAGAGCAGCTTTGCTTTCCACACTTTTGAAACGTTTCCTTCAGATTTTGACATCCTTTATCTGAGCGAAAGCAGCATTTCAACACTGCAGTAGAAAAAAGAGAAAATGTCAGAATGGGAATGTCAAAGGGCCTTTTTTTTTTTTTTTTTAACCCAAAAAACTTCTAAGCAGGAGGCTCAGCTAGCTGATCCTTTTTCAGCAACAATTCCAGTTCAGTGAATTGACTCATTTTGTCAGAAAATTTCTGACCAGCAACAGTCGGTCGTTCATACAAGATAAAAGAATAAAACAACACTGCCATTCCCATGACTATTTCTAGCACAGGGGACTCCGTTCAGGCGTGGCATGGCAGGCACCATCCTCTGTGGTAGCATTCCTATGTCCCTTGCCATACCAGACCTAAACAAAGCCTGAGATGCGGAAGGCACTTGCTCTGAGCACCGATTCCCATGTTAGACAAACCTTTAATGTTACCCAGCCTGAGCAGCCGTACAACACAATTTCTAGAAATTAAACAAATCATTCCAAATTTTAACACTGAATTTGTACTTTCCCCAGCATATTTCAGAGACATCTGAAGACGGTTCTGAAATGCACTTGTGCCTGCTGGTCCCTTGTTAACCCGAGAATCCCAAGACACCGAAGCTGAGACCTAATTCATAATTATATTTAGCCCTAATGTTTTCTCTCCTGTACAGAGAAAAGGGAAAATTCTCTTCTTTTCTGAACACAGCTCAAAAGATGACTGTGTCTACAGAACACCTCACACTAAATCTTAAAATAGCTACAATCTTAAACACTTAAAAACCTGAATCTTTAGGTAGAGATTCAATACCTACAGCAAAATTGACCTTTTAAATCCCCAATATTCAAGTATTTCAAACTTTCTGTCTCTATAGCAATATCTACAACCACCATCTTGAAAGAAACCAGAGCTGAGAATATCTATTAGTTATCTAAATTCCAGATTTTCCAAGACCAGCTGAACCATACTGTGAGAGCTGGTGCTGTGTACTTGTGACCAATGCTTATTTCGGTCTGAATAAGCTCGCTGCCTTACGGAGGCTTAAGTAAAACCTCCAGCAAAAAAACCTCACGCCTCAACCATATTACAAAAGGGACAAATTCTAAGTGGTTCCCGGTCAAGAACAAAGTCTAAAACTCAATGACTTCTTCTATGAATTCAAGTTGCTTTCATTCCTCATATTTCATTCTGGAGACCAGCAGCCACAGAATACTCATCCACTGCAAATATACACTAAACAAATAAAAGTTCCCTTCAGTTTAAGGAAACTAGTTACATAGGTACATATTCTTCCAGAAATTGAAGAAGGCTGTGAGAAGATAGGATGGTGTTTCTTTTCTCTTTTTGTCTTTTTGTGTTCGATTTTTGGTTGAGTTTTCTTAAGGTGAAGAAGAATCATGAGGAGAGAGGAAAAAAATCATTTGGAAGCTGTGCGGGTTAGCAAAATACACTGGAGAAAACAAGAGAAAGGGTCTTAATACTTTCACACTGTTAAGCAGGAAAGAAGCAGAGGATAGATACTTTTTAAAGAATGTGATGCTACTTTTACATCCCTGCTTTCTCTGGAGACTTGCACATACTTTTCAGTTTTGACTGATAATAAATAATAGGTTTCCTACCAGTAACGACAAGGTTCCCCTCTCCCCTCCCAGGTTAACTGGGTCTGTCCAAGAGATCTGGCCCTTCACACACAATAGCTCACTTGCTGCAGAGCCCCTGCAGAGGCATGCTGAAAGTACACAGAAAAATATTTCTTCTGCTCTCTTCCTGAACTTCTTAAACTCCAGGTGACCCAGAATAAAATCCATTTTAATGGATTTTAAATCAGTCAACTGAGTCCTTGCTGAACTAGGCAACACTATGCAGAAATAAAAGAAATAATTAGAAAAAGACATTCTTGTTTCTTTTTGGAGTCTTGGTTCTTACTTTCCTTTCCTTAGACAGCAAGGAAATAGTTACTTTCTCAGTTTTAATCCTCACTTCACTGTAGAGCTATCCAGCATTATTCAAATAGTGCAGCTACTATTCATTAAATAGTGGTGCATTTGGCTTTATGGCAGTACTCCTCCAGTGCCATAGCAGATGAGGTCCTGTTACTCCACTAAACTATTCAACACATGCTTCTGATTTTCACTCAGTAATTCCCTCTGATGGTGACACAAGTCCAGTGAACAGCAGTTAGAACTGAGAATTGGTAAGGAACACATCAAAGTTGATTTTAATGTGAAAAGAAAGTAAGAATATGTCTCTCTATTCCACCAGAACATCAACCTTTAAACTCTCATTTCAGTCTGATGCTGCAATGAGAGAAGCCAGAGATATTACAGTAGATGTATTACTTTATCTCTGTTGTGCTCTTCTCTGGAGCAGAAGTAATATTATGTTTAACTGTATGGCTACTCTAGCAATTTTAAGACAAGTGTGTAGAAAAAATACAGAAGACGTCAGATGTCTTCAAAAACTTATGTTATTAGTATTGTAAACCTCAATCTTCACACATCCAAACTCCTGCAAGTATGATAATTCCACATTACCAAAACGGTGCATTCTTGAATCAAGTTTTAATTTGGATTAGAGTAACAGTGACAAAAGAGGCAAATTTTGCAACGAACCCAAATCTCAGCTCTTGATACTGTCATGTGTATTTAAACAAAATTAGTTACACCAAACTAATGTTAATGTTGTGTTCTCAAAGTAAGTTAAGAACACACCTTTCCTGTAGCATGAGCAACAAGTACTCTGGGAGGTGTAGGAGATAGTGGAGAGATCGATCCTTCCTATTGTCTTATTCTGTGGCTTCTCACGAAGCGTTTCAGTCTTTCACCGACCTTTGGGCGCGTTCTCGTGAGATACAAACCAGCCACGAGTGTTAGGACTGCAGCATCGAACTTCTGTTGGGCGGTTTGTTTGCAGAGTCTGAAAAGCTTAAATAAACCCTGCCACATTCACCAGTCTTTCAGGACTCCACATCCACAGTTCCTTACACAACTGCGCGTTCTCTGGATTTACGTGTATATAACACTATTCTTTATGACTGAAAGACCTAAGCACACATTCCTTCATGTCTCCCTTGCCTTCTAATACTTCCACATCAGCAGCTAGAGTCTCTACCAACCCACAGCTACACAAAATGCACTTCTTTCATACTGGCATTTCATTCTATTTTCAAAAGCATTTTTAGGAATGAGTCTGAGGCAAACAAATTTTCTAAAGTATTAAGCAGTTCCTGGTTTTGAAAATCTTACCACATCGTTTAGGCAGCCAGTCTATAAGCCCTGAGGCAAATTTTCAGTACTGAGACAACAGAGGAGACACACACTCCTTTTAATACTACTAGTATTTGATCATTTAAACAGCCACATACATTTTGAAATGCAGACCTTGGAATTTTTACTCTACCCCCCAGGCACTCGTTAAACAAAGGGTGCCTACATTTGCTGTACAGGTCCTTACACAGAGGTTAGGAAAAACTTCTTACAGTAAAAACCACAGAAACAAGAAAAACACCAGTTTAAATGATGAGCCACAGCTGGGGATCAAAGGGTCAGCATTTTCACCAGAAGGGAATCCCTCTTCCACTCCTTGTATTATTTATCAAACTAATTACTGGACTTTACTTCAACAAAGGGCACTGTTTCTCCACTTCTGGCTCTGTTTGCCTCTACATTTCGAGTAATTTAGCAACAGTTGGTCTAAGTAAGAAAGCTGCTAAGGGCTACTATAACACTAACTGCCTCCATTTTCTGGTTGCCTCTCCCCTACCCCATAACCCACACCAAGTTTTGCTCTCTCCGTTACCCATAACTTAGATACACTATATTTAGATTAAACAGTCACAGTCCTTAGAACAAGATACTTATCTCCTTTCAACCGCTCCAGTCTAAAAGCGATCACAGTCCTCAGCCTTTGTGAACTTTACAACTTGTTGGATTTTTCTTGAAATGTGTCTATTCTTAAAAGCCAAACCCATGGAAAAATAACTGAAACCAAATGCCATGCGATCAGGGCCAACCATAACACATGAGAGCCCTAAAATAACAGGAGAGATACTGCGGTAATGCCTGACCTTCTGAACTGTGCATATGGGTTGAAGCAAAACAGCCCATATTCACGTCTTAAATGGTGCATACTAATAGTTTATTTGTAATGCAGAAGAACCCAGTTTACAGAGCCATGATTTTAAAGCTTCAAGGACTTGCTTTAGATGCCAGAAATGACTTCACTTTTGGAATAAGCTTAAACAAGGTCACAGTTGAACTTTATTAGCTTATATGGTCAAAATAGCAGGCAGTTCCAATGGCTGCAGACATTCCCTTTTTCTCCTATCATGTTTCCACCTCAAAAAGGAAGGTGCTTTAGCCGATTTGCTGTTCTAAATGTCTTTGAAATATGGAGTTATTCCGGCCGGCCTGAAACTAGCAGTTCAAAAACTTTTATTTAAAGTATACAGGCAACACAACCTCAACAAGAAGTTTCTTACAGAGATGTTATCAGCCTGTTCAGATCTGCACCCAGCCCTTAACTCAAGTGATAAAGTCTATCACTTGCACCCAGATCATCCCTGTAGAAACTGAGCATGTGTAATCCCAGTAACCTAAAATGCAGATTATGTTGCTGCTGACAAAGATGACCAGAGCCCTTCATATATATCCATATGGAGACCATAATGCCACCAGGATACGTACTGACAAGAAATAGTAATCTTTGTGAAGATAAAAAAAGAAGCCATGATACATTAATAAGCAGCAACTTCAGGCAACAAAGCTATGGCAGTGTGGGGATAACGGCCACAGCTATCCAAGTTACGTATACAGTCAATCAGGACGTTCAGTAGCTGTTACTGTTACGAGCTGAGATAAATCTCTGTACAAACTACGAGTGTCAACACTACCCTCTATCCAACCTACATGTTCAAGATGGCCAGACACAAAACCAAACCGCAGACATGTCACCTGCACCCCAAAGAAAGCATATTCAGGTTTGCTCAGGAATTAATAGAGGTGTTTCCTGGGAAATATTTTTAAGAGAATGTGCAACTATGACACCAGGAAAGGAAAAAGCATTGGGGAAAAGGACAGATGCATCAAAGAAGACGACATCTAGGCAGTTGCTGAAGTCTTGGTAGTGTGAATAAAAGGGAAAAACATTGAGAAGGTTGCTGGGGCTGGTGCTAGCTGAATGAGGGTGACAGCTGAAAGCAAGGAAACCTTTTGTTATTATTCCTATCCTGTTTTCAGGGAAACTGATTGTCCTACTTTCTTTGTAAATGAACAGGATCATTTTAGAGACTCCTCAATCCACAGCCATGCTTTCTTCCCTGCAGGAAAAACTTAAAATGCTCTCGGCCTTCCAGACCGGCACACAGTCAGAAGGGTAAACTTTGTTGCCGACTAACACCATTTGTGCTACCTACAGCCTTTATGCTACACACGTACGATGAAATCCTGATCGTATTCTAGTTGAAAGTCCTTCTACTGCTCGCAGCAACACAGACAAGATTTTCTTTTTAAGCATACCTTTACTTCATTAAAAAGTTTCATATGAATAAAGAGAAAAGCATTACAAGTACTATGTTAGTTTTGTCTTTCCCTCCTTCTAGGTCTTGAGTACATACATACCTGCATACCCATGTTTACAGGACTCTTGCAGAAGAAGCTACCAAAGATCCTGGCAGAGGTGGGCAAATCAGTAGCTAAAAGATACCAAAACTGTGTGCAATTTGCCATGGTCTGCTTGATAGGTAGTTATCTGAAATAAACAGTTTTGACAATAAAGGTGAGATGTGGCAGCCAGACCACAAAGGAAAGGAGATACAATAAAATGTCTCTTAATGCATGAAGAATTCAAGCATAAAAATGGAAGCACTTGTTGTACACAGATAGGGTAGAGTGGCCAGAGGATGAACTGTTACAACAGTTGATTTTGGCACAGGATCACACTTTGCTGTACTACTTCCTTCAGGTGAACTCCTGCCAGAAATATTGCTGAGCAGAATCCAAACTTTCATCTGACCAGAATCACCGAGCACAAGCAGAGACTGTTCAAACTGAACTGTAGAGAAGGGGTTAAAAATATAAACCACCACTTCCTACAGATCCCAGGAAACAGGATCACCATAAAGACATACCGTCTTTGTAGGGCCTTATTTCAAATCCATGGAAGTCAGGAAACTGGATGCTTCTAACTGTTAACAGGGATACTTCTGTGTTTTGTTTTGGGGTTTTAGTATCATCCGCCCAGAACACCAATTTCTTTCTTCTCTGTTGGTTACAACCTCGAGAGAGAAGATAAATACACAGGGCTAGCAGTGGCTCACACAAGAAGGCGTAGGACTTACAGCAGGCTGACTCTAGATGATGACAGTTAGTACCAGTATACCGTTCCACCATCTTGTACTGTATCTTCTGCTGGCAGCATTCATAATGCTTTCAGTGTAACATTGCAAAATGTTATTTTGCAGAAGTGTGACTTTGCAGGGGAAAAAAAAGAATGGTTGCTGCAATGTCTTTCTGCTAAAGTCAGTAATTATAATGGAAAGTTCAATTATTTAGTATGATCAGGACAGAAATCCTTCAGCTCTGACATCTGCCCAGTCCTATGACGTGAAGGATGATCCTGATCTTTCCAAAAGCATCTCTTCATCTGCCTCCTCTCCCATCCCATCAAACCACAGAGCTATTCTCAAACACTTGTACAAACAGGAAGAGGAAACCAAACTGATACGAACATCCTCATCTTCAAAAATGAGGTAGCTCCCTTGTGCTGTATCATTTGCTCCCTTTTGAGTCCTGATGAAGTACAAAACATAAGAAAACACAAAAGCTCTGCTTAACCTTAATTCTTAACATTCGAGTTTATTTTATAGCTTACTTCAAAGTAGCTCGAGCAAAGGGGTCTTACCCCAGAACTTTGAATTGTTATCTAGACAAGATTTTAAAAGCTGTAATTTCTGATTTCAGCAAAATATTTTACTACTTCTGTATACTGTGCCCTCTTTCTAAAAATAATCTTAGTTTCCTGTCTTAAAAATCTGTCTGTCTTCAGTCACAGAAAGAGACTGATCTGGAAAATTTTTCCTTTATTCATCTGATACTTTCATAAGTGCTACAGGGCAACAAATGATAGTGCCACTCTTCATAATAATTTTTATTATATCAGTATCCTATGAACTAAAAATTAACAATAATGCAGGTCAGAGTCATATAATGTACCCTATTAACAAACAAAACATGCTACCTTTATACATGTCCAGGATGGGATGTTGCTAAACAAGATGGGTCAGGGAAGGAAAGACAACTCAGGTTTAGCCTGGTCAAGAAACACTTACTGAAATTGGGCAGAGTTATGCTTTTTCCTAATAGATACAGCACTCCTCAGAGCAGAAACACATGATATTGTGTCAACATTTGGCTTTGTTAACTGCATTTGAAGACAGCCTTGTGATTACAGAAACTCTCCTGAAATAATATTGGCTCATATGTACAACAGTATCTCAGTCCTATCCTTTCACAGCTAGTTTTCTCTTAGCTTACTGGCGTGCCTGTTTTTATGTAAATTGGTAGAATTGTCCAGCTGTTCAGACCCAAATCACCCAGAATGAGGCTTTTTTCCCCCTGTGGCATCTTAATTAGCTTGTCAAGAACAGGCCCAAGTGGGAACCTGCAATGCAGAGCATCTGGTTCCCCTAAAACACAAAGTGTCGGAACAGACTTCTGCAGTCTCTTACATGAACCTCTCTTTTGCTGAGGTACTTGGATCTCAGAAGTCATGCACGTTAATTCTTCCTTCAGATGCCGAATATAAAGATGTGCTGACAGCATAGATGTCAAAGACAAAAATCCTTCCTTTCACTCAGACAATTAATCTTTTTAGTAATAGCATGTTCTTTTATGGATTTTTGTGCCTAGTTCATGACAACAGGAAAACAGTGAGAAATGCAGAAAGAAAGCCAGAAGCAATGCTGAGGGCTGACAGAGTCCCAAGAATTTGGGGAGCACAATAAAGGGCTGCATGTTTGTAGCTTCCTCTTGCTTGTTCTATCATCTAGGCAAGCACCCAAAGAACAGTTTCAGAAGTTTCCATCAACCTGGGTTTTCTGAACTTTGCAACCATTGAGCACTTCCAGGAAGCTACAACATATAGCTAAACTAGCAGAGGATGCTGCAGAGCATCGGCTAACCCTGAAATGCTGAGTGGCATAACAGTCTCCTGCCCTCTGATACCTGAGTGTGTGTGCCAGAGGTTAGATACCTAACTCCACAGCATGGATTTCATTCTTAGAGATAGCGAGCGTCTTTCCAAGTGATGCCAATGCAAGATGGGGATTTACATCTTTAAAAACAGGATGAACAATTAATGCCTATGTTAACGTGGTCAAGTTTTTACAAGCTGGAGCCTGAATATTTATCATCTAATGACAAATGTAAAAATTTAGATATGGAATTTGACATTTTATCTTCACCACATAGATCTAATACATAGAATATAAGTTCTTGCATTTCACATGTATATCATATACGTGAAATATACTTTGGAAAATACAGCCAGATCCTTTGCCAGATATTGAACTGCTCTCCTCAGCTGCTTTTAATTTTTGGAACCTCTTTAAAATGTGCAGATTAGCTCTTTTGTAAATACTTTAGCCAGTCATCAATATTCAGCATTATAAGGAACAGTAAGGTCAAATTCTTGCTTTCCATAACATTTACTCTTTCCACAATATTTTATGAAATATTTCGTGACAATCAAGCATCTGACAATCTAATTAAATATCAACTCTTTGTCTGCTTTTTTTAGATTAAAACACACAGATTGAGATTTATGCAAGCGATGAAAGGAAACTTGTGCAATGTTGAAAGTTGCCTCCTTCGTCTGAAGAAGTCTGGAAAAGCTTTGTTGAAAGCACATATACCAACACAAAAGTTTATACCTAATGTCTCTGAGAAGCATACTACCTTCCCAAATAAATCAAAGGAAACCCATAACTGTATTAGTTACATATGTAGTTAAGACCATACCAAACTAGTTCATATCTCATGACTGACTGTACATTAATTGTTGCACCCCTCCCTTATACTGGTCTGGCGGTAGAAGGAGAAAAGGTAAGTCCCCATATTCCCTTACCTTCCTGTAACCTGTCTGTGCTATCAAGACCTAGTTGGAGGAGGAGAAACAAGAGATAAAGAAAATATGATTAGGGGGTTAAGAAGTCAACTCCACGAGACAAGGCCTGGGAGGCATGCAATGTGCTGCATCCTGAAGATGAAACATTTGCTTTTCAAAGCAGTTGAGGAGAATGAGCTTCCAACAATGACAAGAGAACCTAGAGATCCATTAGGACCTAGAGTTCAACGAGATGAAAGAAAAATCCCACTCATTTCTATCAGCACTTCCATCTAAACAGAATATATTGAAAATGTCTTTAGAGTCAAACTCCTTGCCATTTGCCTAATGCACTGGTTAACTGGTATTTTCTTTGAATTATTTGCTTTGCAATCTTTTTATTATTTAAACCAAGCTGAACTATTACATATTATAAAAACCTAAAGATAATGGGAGCAGTAATATTAATTTTCCACTGGGTTAAGAGCTGGACAAACATTGCAAACCTTTCATTGATACGAGGATTGTTTGGTTTGACAGAATTATTTTCAGATTCAAAAAGTACCCATTCCTTCCTAAAAAACAAAATTAGTGCTATATGGCATATTGTGTAATCTTATCCTCATCACATAGCAGGCAATGAGGAACATACATTCTAGATACTAAAATCCAGAAAAGACTCTTAAATGCGTGGGAACATTTTTGTGCTAACAAGTATGGTTCTGAAAAATTCAAGAATCCAGTTATGTCTAAGGTTTGTTTTCAAGACTCAGTTTACCAAGAATCATACCATGTCCAGAATATTACAGAGCACCAAGACATCTAGTGAGTGAAAAATATATTGCAAGTAAAATTACTTTACATTATGTAAACTAAACAGCGGTGGGTTTAGTTATTAGATATAATAATTCTAAGGGAGCATTACTAGAGGAGTATCATTACTATATTATTTTTTTACTGTACACGTACAATTCTTAAAGTTCCCAGGAAAAGGAATGAGTGGAAAGATGCTCCGTCAAAGCCCACCTGTATGGGATCTCTGACACTCGACGGTATTCATATACTGCATTCCTCTCTCAGCAATGAAAGGAAAAACTCAGGTTCCACTAGGAAAGGCATACCTCCACTGGTGCTTTTGCAACTGCCATTTCCCACGTCCCCTAAAATGGCTGAGGCAAATCCTTTAATCTCTGTCTCTGGATCTTGTTTAAAGTTTTATTCAGCAATTTTTCTTATCTTGGGGGCTTTTAGCATTGCAGTGCTCTGGTCTTTTATCAGGTTCTTGCTTTCGTAAAGACATAGTACCATAAGAACTCGGAGAAATAATGTTTACTGGTTTTGCTGATAGTGCAGGTTTGGCATTAAGTCCTACCCATTAAACTCATACTTGGTATATTTATCACTATAGACCAGATTTACTTAAATTAAAATTCAGAAACTGTGATGAAGCACGTCGCACAGAAGGCCTGAACCCTCCTTTCTTTTTAAAGGAAACACGAGTTTTCCGCAACTGGATTGACATAAAGAAGTATGACAAAAACCTGGAATGGCTTAATTCCTGAATCAATAAAAAGATCAAGATAATTATTTTACCTACGGGCCTGGCAAACACAGTTCAAGCAATATACCATCATCAGCTTCAAATACATCAGAACTGCTTCTTGGGGCTCATAAAATAAAGAGCAAGCAAATTAGTTCAGAGAGCAGAACCCCTGACATTCTGCCAGGAAACCATGTATGGAAGAATATGTAGGAAAGATGTAACACCAACACATGAATCACATTTGAGAAACAGAATGTACTCTTTCAAATTGAAGTTGAAATTATCAAATAATCATAACCAAAAATGGAATTAAAAAAAAAACCAAAAAACAATGTATTGTAACAGGTTCACTGTAAATTGCAAGGGTTGGTAATGATGAGAAACATTCGAATTCCTTGAGATTGGAAATTAGGTCAGATTCTCTTATTTACGTAATTTTATTTATTAATTCCTTTTTTTTTAATTTAATCTAAGCAAATTCATTTTCACCTTTATGCTCAATAAATAACATATATTGGATATACACCACATCTATATTTGTATCCCTATGTATCTTCCGTAAAGAAAAAATAGTTTAAAAAAGGAGCAGTAGGAGAGGATTTTTTAAATTTTTTCCCCTCAAGAACTTGAGAAAAAAAAGTATTTTCCAACCACACTGTTACAATCCCTGTCGCGTTTGAGACTGACTATGTTAGTAGGGCAGGAAAGGCTTAGTGGGAATTTCTGTTTGTCAGAATCCCTTGAAAACAGACCCCTCAGTCTTTACTCCCACATTTTATGCAGTGGTCTGCTGAGGTGGAGACAGACCTTGTATTACCCATTGGCTGGCCTTTCTGCTGGGTCAGACATCCTTGACCTACTAAACTGCTTAGGTTTTAATTGCTTAGGTTTAATTGCTGACATTTGACCTGGTATTTTCAGATTTTCTGGTATGTGAACTTTGCTTTTTGTGATGCTGTGAGAAAATTTTGGATTGAAAGAAAAGAGAATCCCGTAAATCTTGAGTTCAGACTGACTTCAGTTATCTATGAGAGTTTCTTCTTCACATTGATTAGGATTCCATCATTAGTTATGGTTACATATCAAATTACTTGTGACAAATCTCTTGTATCACAATCCAGCCAGAGGCTCCTAAACCAGGGTTTCTCAGAAATTTCCAGTCATTTCACTAGTTGCAGCGTGTCTGGATTTTTAAAGGTGTTCATACAGCTGCTGGAAAGCACTGGGAAATGGATAGTTACGTAATCTAGAAGGATTGGTAACAGTCCTAGTGATAGTGAACACAAAATTAAGGGTTACATACTGGATATTTTACTGCTGCTGTCAAAGAATTTTTTTTTAAAAGTAGGTTAATTAGGTTTCATAAAACCCCTTATGTTTTTTCACATATCACAATTTTCAATACTGCAGTATCATTACTAAACTGTATGCTGAGGATTTATGCATATCATCAGCTAACCACCTCATCATTGTCACAACCACAGGAGCTTCAGAAGTCTCATGTAGGTTTCTTCACAAAAATCGTCTTCCAGACTCATCTTACAGACAATTTGCAGGGTGTTCAATTTTACAGAGTAACTAGGAGTATTATTTTTTGCTTTTCTGTGTTATGTTGCTTTTCTTGCAACACATAAAGCTGCTAGGCACCAGATGCACAACCCATGCTCTTCATTTATTTGTGATACATTTGGGTCCTGCTCAAAGTGATGCTGGAAACTCTGTAAGGACTGAGGATATACAGGCTGCTAGCAACTCTTCTGTCCTACCAGAAACCTACACAACCGTATAGGCAAATTACGTCTTTGTACTTCTAAGAGCTGCTTCTTGGTTTTCTCCATCTGAGAGTGCAAGCGAAGTTAGCTATGAGACACAGTAACAGCTGAAATCTGATAGACAGCTGCGACTTATGTCTGGGAGGAACTGGAACCCAAACAAATAGAAATTTAGTTTGGATTGACCAGTAGTGTTGCTCACCAAAAAGTGCAAAAAAGCATGAGTTGATTCTCAGTAAATTATTGGGGCGTTAGTTTAGAAATCACAACACTAAGCTTTCTCTGTTTTCATAGCATTTTGAGGTGTTTTTTTTTTTTTTTTTTAATGAAAGTGAGATTATCAATCCAGGATTTTAATGAAAAAATACCAAATACCAGAATAAAGTCATGACAGCGACAATAATAATAGACACAGTTTATCTCAAGACACAGCTAATGCTACAAAAGCTGTGAACTGAAATGGCACAGATAGGATAAACCTGACCAAGCAGCAGAGACCTGCACGGTAGATACCCTCCAAGATAGTAGTTATAAACAATGGAAAGAAATGCACACTTCTAGAGTTTAATTTGCCTTTCTCAAAAACTATTGCTGCACTCTGAGCATGCCAATATGTATTCACTGATATAAAAGAACATAGTGGGAGTAGTTTAAAAGGTAGGTGTCTAAAGGTAGGCGAGATGAAACTGAACCCAAGTGACTTTTGCTTTTCCTTTGTCTCCAATCATTTGAGATAAATTTTAGGAAAGGTATATCTGATTTAAACCGATGAGCAACTTCTCAAAATTCACCCACTTTGAGGCATATCAAAAGTTGATCACCTGAGGAAAAAAATAGCACTTAAAACCACTCTTGAAAGTACACAGCACTGCGACCAGTTCTTGATGTTGCAAATCAAGTTGCATTTGAAATCCATGACACAGACTTTCATCCCTCCCCTCCCTTTTCCAGCAACAGGAAGAACTCGTCTTTCCAAAAAGCTGGATTCTAAACTATGCCTCAGGCTGCAGTGAGTCAAGGTTTCACATGGGATTGGTTGAGCAGTTGTTTCTTTTTTGCCTTGTGGTTTTTGTTTTTTCTTCCCCTAAAAAACTACCAAAGGGATTTGGGTGGACTTAAAGTGTAGAAAAGTCACCATGTTTTATAACTGGTAAGAGAGAGGAAAACTTTTACTAAGTAATACCTGCTCTGTACACTTATTTGTGCAGTATTGGATGTTACAATTGGTTATAATTTCTTTTATTGCCAAAGTTTTGGTTGGTTTGGTTTTTTTGGGGTTTTTTGAAAGGGCAAGCACTTTCGGCTTATAATGTTAGTTCCAGACATTCTTTGAGCTTGGTTTACGCTCTGCCAGTAAGCTTTTATTATATTTTTTAGCTTTTTAAAAAGTTCATATTGCTAAAGTGCATTTAGTTGCCTAGCAGAGCATGCCTTTAACTCATAATCAAGAACAACAACGCGGCAGCAAAGATAGAAACAAAATTAAAACAAAGTCATGGAAAACATGTAGTGATCTGGTTTCTAGAAAATGTTTAATTGCCTCTGTTTGAGACAGAGCCTCTTATAGCAATGGATCATCAGTGCAGTTAAAGTAATACTGTACATGCTAGCCATTACAAAAAAGCCAGACAATTGAAAGTCTCCCTTATCACTCAGGTGTTCAGTGTAACAAAGCCTCCTACACCCTGTTTCATATGTGTGGTTTTTTACCTGGCAATCAAAAGTGCTAATTTATGAGAGCTAGTATCTTTCAGACATGCTCTAACTTTGGCAGAGAGAAGTTACTTGGCTTGTCCTAGATCTAACAAGGAGTCAGTGGCACTCAGATATGTAACTCAGGAGTTTTAAATCAAGTTCTTTGATTTCATCACAAGACAGCATTCTTTACCCACTATATATTGTCTCAATGTTAATGAAAGAGTATACTGTGTAATTCTACAAACTATACACAGCTAGACAAGAATTATTTTTTGAGATCATGATTCAAAAGCTTATGATTATTCATTTTACTTCCCTTTTGTGTTAAGAAACCGAAGCAACACTAAAACTTAGCCAAATGTTTTTCATATATATAAAAATACACATATTATACATATTAAGACTCCGAGAAGTACATTTGAAATCTTTATGCAAATAAAAATATAATTTCATACATGTTTCTACTCTTGAAAAAGTCCCGAGATAAAACAGAACAAAAATGCTTCATAGTATTAGAAGGAAGAAGAAAACAAACAAACACCTGGATACACTTTGTAGATCCTATCATTAACTTGTGAGGTGTGTCTTTTGTTTACCAGTGATTTGGTCTAGAAAGTCTAGATTGCAAACTCCTTTTATATAGGACTTAAACATAATTTATGATTGAATATGTGCAAAATTAAAAGGAAACAGTAGCACAGTATTGCAGTATTTGTATTACAAATAAAGTCAAAATGCTAATTAATCATATTTCTCTTCCTAGCTAGCCTCTCTGTTGACCACACAGGGAAACACAAGTTGCAGTGCACAAATATGAGTCACCATCCACGCATTCGTATCCTGCCAACCAGCTGTGTGCAGCAAAACCGTAGCTATAACTTAGGTGTTAAGGGACACAGTTGCAAAAATTGTTAGGGTTTTAGCATCAGTAGAGGAACTACATTTTCCCACCTCAATACTTTCCTTAAAATACCATTCAAACTACATCCAAACCCAAGCTAAAACTGTCCTTATCAAGATCAAAAGCCTAAAATACTGTTCACTCAACATTAAACTTTTGACATATAACAATTTTTATTTGTTACTATAAATAAAATATATGATGATCAAAAGAGATTTTTTACAAAACTTCTGGAAAAAAATCAAACCACTTTATTTCCCACTAGTTAACACTTACCAGTGATTTCCATTTATTTCTCCCATGGGTATTCAGGTGAGTGACCTAGTGGCCAAATGAGAAAATATTACCTGGAAATGCTCAATCCCTTCTGCTGGAAGTATTTTATTTTGCATATATAAGTAAAATTTCATGGATCAGAGACTGAAACTCACATATCTTATTTTCTAGGCCAGTGGCTCTGGAATCATTATTACTTGTAAGTTATTCTATAAAAAACGCAACTGTTTCAACAGCAATGTCTGAGGGAGGTCGAATTCTGTAAATTTATTGGCAAGGACAGTAAAAATTAACAATAAATCACCATTCAAAACATTGAAATAGGCATGAAGTAGAATAATATTTTAAGTGACTATACCAAACATTTGAACTGCTTTACAAGAAGATTATGCTTTAAAAGTATCAAAGGCTTAAGGGTAAGCTGAAGGTGCAATGCCACTTTTCAATAGTTTTAAAAGGCATCATGTTGAAGCTTAGTTGCCTTACTCCTGTTTAAGCATTTTAATCCTGAAACATTATACCTCTGAAGCAGTCTTAGAAGAACCCTAACAATTTTGTGTATGGGCAACACACCCAGACCACCTGAAATAACAAAAAAGTAGGGAGCTTTTTTCCAAAGATTTGTTTGTGTTGGAATCTCAGGAAGCATGACCAGCACATCCACTACGTTCAGGAGATTACATAAAATCTTACCAATTTTCAAAGCTGTTCACCTTAACCAATATGGAAGTGCAAACAGTTCCATGGTCAGCATTTAAGCATGGACTTTACAAATAGTTCAATAACAACTTTGGCCTAAAAAACAAGAAGGAAAAAAAAAAGAAAGAAAAAGAGATAAAAACATCTGCAGCACCTGGATCCTAGTGTTTCTTCAAATTATAGTTCCTGTAACTTTTTGTATTACTAGCAGATTAAACCAGTCTGAGAACACTTTCCTTGCTAAATTCATTGAGGTCGTATTACCCACTTCCCCTACACCAAGAATCTTGGTACAGTTAAACAGACCTACCCTCCCATTTTCCTTCCTGAGGAGTACAAGAATTTGGATATGAAACAGTACTAAGTTCAGGAAAGCTATTTGAAGTACACAAGGAAACAAGGAAGTTTCGTACAGTTTATGTCAGCTGCAGTAGCCTGGAACATTATAAACAGGCCACACTTGGCTTGGGATAATTTTCATACACCTCTGACAAACTGTGCATAGGGTGGCATAGAAAAAAGCGCTGGATGAGCACAATAACTCACTTGTTCCAGTTCAACACTGCGTACATTTCTATGTGAAATAAATAATGCAACACAGGTACCATATTCTGCCCATTCACACCTGCAGCCTCAGTTGCCATCGGCCTTTCACCTTTGTTTCCTGCAACCCTGGCAGTTACATCGGGTACGGAAATTGTTTTGGGGAACTTCACATGTCCTTTTATACATTTGTCATTGCCTAACTCAACATGCTGTGTGCTATGCTCAACTGGAAAAGACATCCTAACAAACAGAGAGAGAAATCACTTCTGAACAGCGGAAATAAAACCATTGGTGTTAGCCCTTTAAAATAGTGCACTCACTTAGCAAGAACAACACAGCGATTCCTGGGACCCATCCTCTATGACCTCATCACAATTTTGTTAGCAAAGGCTGAAGTGTGGATTTATATTGGGATCTTTGAAGGGCTCTTTGAACTCAGGCATACCACAGTAATCTCACTTTCCTCCTGG
Source organism: Pygoscelis adeliae (assembly GCF_000699105.1). NCBI lineage: Eukaryota > Metazoa > Chordata > Aves > Sphenisciformes > Spheniscidae > Pygoscelis > Pygoscelis adeliae. The sequence continues at coordinate 4,691,421 of NW_008824186.1, read as the reverse complement.
GTACTGATAAATATTCTACAGAGCTTTCAGTAACTGTTATTTAAAGATGGATGCACAAGTGTCAATGTAAAGGGGCAATTGAAGAGCTTTCTCCTTACCCTGATCAACATCTTAACAAAAAGGACCTATACATTATGGATTTCATGCCTGTACAACCATATATGGTGGCATTGTATTATAAAACTTGTAGGGGTTTTTTGGTTTTAGTCAGACTCAAGTCACGGAGAAAACATTCTAGCATCTATTAACATTTTGGCATTGCTGGATTACTTATTAACAACTTGTTGCCTTAATCCCAAAACACACATTGTTTAAACGAATTACCTGTGAAAGTCAAAGACCCATCTTCCACAGAACCTATACACAAAGGCAACTATTATGATATTTATCTAGCTGGGTTAACCACTTATCATTGTTTACCGCTAATAATACTGAAATAATTTCAGTTGTGACTTCGGTAAAAGAAACCAAAGTCTGAGCCCTTTGTAACAATATCATTATCATTAACATAATTGAATTCAACCTTGCATCTGGCCACAGCATAGTTCAATAGATTTTGATATTAAAAGCTTCAAGCATCTCACTTTTCAAATCACCCGCCCTGCCAATTTTCTGTAAATTCAAATTTGCCTGTGAATCAAATATTTGCAATCCCTGCTTGAGTCACTAACTTAGACCAAGCAAACATTTAAGTCCATATATTAAGAAAAAGTCTTCACATTTTGTAAAAATTTACTCTCACTTAGCTACAGTTTTAGAGAATTGTCTAATAGAATCATAGAATGGTTTGGGTTGGAAGGGACATTTAAAGGTCATCTAGTCCAACCCCTCTGCAATGAGCAGGGACATCTTCAGCGAGATCACGTTGCTCAGAGCCCCGTCCAACCTGACCTTGAATGAATAGGTCATTACAAAATGAGTTACATGTGTAAAAACATGGACATAACATTATATATGAAATGGAGGCTATGCTAACTCAATAGGCTTTAGGTCCTAGGCCTCAAATCCAGGAAAGCGTGACTGCTTTAGCCCTGCTTTATCGATGATCTCCCTAACACATTTCAAGTTAATCAAGTGTTTATATGCTTTACTAGATCAGGGTGCTCAGATTTCTTTTTCATTACTGAGTTTAAACACAGCTCATGACGTTGCCCAGGGGACAGCAGTCTGGAACACTCACCTTTTGACCACAGCAATGAAGTGTGAAATCTTCCATATTTACTCACAAAAATCTCCCAGTGAAAATTATATCAGGACTACTGACTGCTCTTCAATCTGGTTTTCAAAACGCTAAATGAAGACATTAATTTTACAATTAAACATTACACTGGCAAGGACATTATTAGAATCTGATGCAATTACTGGGTTCAGGTGAAGCCTTGGCTCCACACCAGAACGAGTCACAAGACTTCCAACAGTGAAGTTGCATTATCTTACGTTAACCTGACTCCTTCCTAAGAATGCAAGGCTACCTACAATAATAATGACATCTTACTCATCATATGCTTTTCTATGACTTCTTTTGATCCACTTTACTGCTTGTAGACTTTCAACCCTGAAACATCTGTGTGAAGATCCACTGTCAATTACTGGAAAGTCATGCTACTTTACGAAGCACCTACACAGTAATTTTCAAAACCAGTAAAAGCTCATAGGAGATGTAGTCCTTCACAGTGAGGTTGAATGTGGCACTCTATTTATGACTGACAGATGGAGAGGAGGAAAGGTATGAATCCTAGAAGGATGCAGCAGGTAGGATTTTGAAGGGGTCTATGAATTCTTGCAACCAGAAGTTCTGCAAAAACAAGGGGATGAAAAAAAGCTGAGGTTGAGTCTCATATTATTTTAGCAGCATAGATATCAAGATGCAAGATCTTGGATTGTTTCTAGTGAGCAATTTGAGATTCTGCAACTTGATCTACTGTGAAATTTCATGAGCAGAGAAATCCAGGAGAGAACTTAATAAGAGACTACAGAATGCTGTTTAAGCTACAACAAAGTGTTAAGATTTTATCTTTCTAACATTTGAGAAAGAATGGTGTAAATTAATTATTTGCCACAACAGCATGAAATTATAGCTTTCTGTAGCATACAATCTTAAATTATGCTACAAGGCCAGACCATTTTATTGTGTGGTTGATATCCTGTTGGAAAAAATCCAAACAATATTTCTCTTCTTTGCTCAGCAAAACCATTATGTTGATTGAATCGGAGCCAATACGTACACTCACGAGCTATCTTGCCTTAACCTTATTTGTAATTTAGTTAGGAGAGAACCACATTTACAATGCTCTGGATAAGCTACAGCAAGGGCCTCATTTTAAGGCTGGTATTTTAGGGGTTGTAAGTCCACTTAAAGCTGGCTGTCTCCAAATGAAACGTTGTTCTGATTCTGAAGACAAGATAAACCTTTCCACAGAAAATTTGGTGGAGGAAAAGCAGCACTATCTTTGGTTGGGAGAAAAAAAAAATAATGGCTTTAGATATTTATTAGTATTTTCTAAAATCTCTAAACCAGAATTCCAGTAAGTACTCAGTTCGATTGTTCTGGCTGAGGCATCTGAAGGAAAACTACTAGACTGCAACATTTAGTGCTCTATTTAAAATTTATTTAACCCTTCACGCTGGGTGCAGACATGCAATCCTGAAGGACAACTCTATTTGAGTTAGCATAGGAACTAAATTGCCACTTGTCACTGTTCAAGCCAACAGAAATGCTGTCAACAATGTGTTACAGCAGAATCGAGCCACAGATTCTTTCATACTCTGTTACTATAGATGCTATCAATTACTATCTTCATATGATAGGCCATTTTATGTCACTACAAGCAAATAAACGCTAAAACAAATACAAAGTCATAAATATACACTCAGGTAACTACATCAACACACCTTACTGATGGCCACATGCTATTTCAGAAAAACTATTAGAGAAAATACTAACATGATAGTATACGGCTCAACTAAATCAGAGTCCCAAGAAACTTCTGTAAGCTAATCCAAAATTAATCATTTATATTACGGTAAAATGCTGTCCCTTCATCTAAACACTAATGAGCTTCTGGTAGCTTACACAATTGTCAAACTTCTGACTCTCATAAGACATCTCCACATGGCAAGGTCAGCTAGAGAGATTAACAACTAATCCATTAATCCACTAGTTTCATACCAATCCATCCCGGAGGTCCTTATAGAAAAAGCTGGGCACGGAGTTCTACATCCTGAAGACAATGTGCAGACTTCTTCTGTGAAGCCCACGTTCTCCTACTTAACAGAAACACAGTTTGACACTCTGCATATTTTATGGAGTCCAGACTTCTCCTAAGTGTGTATAATAAAATTAACATCAAATAAACACACAGAAGAGAATAGTGCATGAACCATTAAAATTATTTTCTGCCTTTAAAAAAAAAAAAAACAATCTGCAGTGAACCAAAAGCTTTACATACTTTACGGAAATAACCTATAAACAGCATTAAGAGAACATTCTAGTAAGTCATGGCAGTGGCCTTGGTAGGAGCTTTTATTGTCTTTCATGAGAGCTGCATTAGATGTCTTTGTTTTATTTACATATTAGAATAAATAGGAAAATAAACTGTTAAATAAATGCAGCATTAAAAATTAACAGTTTTTACTCTGTATGCCCTATGACAAATATTAGACTGCAGAAAGTCAGGTACTCTTAACAGATACTCATTAACTAATATAATGATAACCCATGTTGTATAATACATATTCATAAATGTTTGGCACTTGATTTATACATTGTTACAGAAGTAACAAGAAGAGACCCATCACGGACACTGTGGAGCCTAGGTATCTTAGTGAAATGCATCAGATCAGCTTTTGCACCCACCGTATGTGATAAACTGATAAATATATACTCATACTAGCGTTTGTCTGTTTTGTCAGCTTAAATGATGCACCTTCAAGTATTAAAATGGGCTTCCACTTGTATTTAAATCTGTAGTACACAGCAGTCCCAATTTTAGTTATTTTTAGCCACTACTATAATAAAATGATAGAATTGGCTTGAAGATTCATACATTGCTCTTTAAAGCATTTTTTTCTTTCTTTTCGTTCTGATGAAGAATAGTTTTATGTTCATGACTTTACAGCATAAACTGAAAAATTAAACTCAATTGTATAATGTCCTTTGCACTGCTTTAACAATAGGTGAATGTGAGGTACTTTGTGAAAGTCTAAATATGTGAGACTTCACACTAATTCATATCATAAATTACTGACAAACACAAACCAAATAATCTATTAACTACTGTAAGCTGTTGTGGTCTTGTTAGCATTTGGCATTATCTAGAAAGAACAGTCATAGGCATATTGTATAAACTGATTCAGTCAAAGTAAGGGTACAAGTAATATTTTAAGTATAAGCTTGACACGAGGTAGTTAGTATTTTTCACTATTTGATCTGAAGAAGTTTATTATTAAGATGAGAAGCAGAATCAATATATTAGAATACTTACATGCCAGAATGTGCCTTAGTGGGTTTTTTACCATTTAAATTTTAAAATACGTAATATATTTTTTAATATTGTGTAATTTCTAGAGGATAACAATATATTTCTTAAAGTGATACAACTGCGATAACAGGAAAAAAAAGTCTTATTTTTTTCTGCTTTCTCCTTTACACCATTAATCACAGAATTGTTGAGATTGGAAGGGACCTCTGGAAATCGTCTAGTCCAACTCCCTTGTTCAAAACAGGGCCAGCTAGAGCAAGTTGCTCTAGTTGTCTCCAGGATGTCTCCAGTCAGGTTTTGAGCATCTCCAAGGATGAAGCCTCCATAGTATCTCTGGGCAACCTGTTCCAGGGTTTGATCACTCTCACTTCAGAAATTTCTGTCTCATGTTTAAATGGAATTTCCTGTATTTTAATTTGTGCCCATTGCCTCTTCTCCTGTCACTGGGCACTACTGGGAAGGGTCTGCTCTGTCTTTATCTCTCCACCCATCAGGTATTTACAGACAATGGTAAGATCTCCCCTGAGCTTTCTCTCCTCCACGCTGAACAGTCCCAGGTCTCTCAGCTTCTCTGTGTCCGTCAGATGCTCCAATCCCTTAATCATCTTTGTGGCCCTTCACTGAGCTTGCTCCAGTATGTCCATGTCACACTTTTACTGGGGTGCCCGGGACCGGGCATAGCACTCCAGATGTGGTCTCAACCAGTGCTGAGTACAGGGAAAGGATCGCTTCCCTCAACTTGCTGGCCAACGCCGTTTCTCAAGCAGCCCAGGAAGCTGCTGGACACCTTTGCCGCATCCATCGCCTTTCTAGGTGACTGAGGTGAGGCTGACTGGCCTGTAGTTCTCCAGATCCACCTTCTCGTCCTTCTTGAAGATAGGATTGATATTTGCTTTCTTCTAGTCCTCAGGAACCTCCCCTGATCACCACGACCTCTCACAGATAATTGAGAGTACCCTTACAATGATATTTGTCACCTCCCTCAGCATTCACAGGTGCACCCTATCAGATCCCATAGACTTCTGTATGCCGTTTGTTTAGATATTCCCTAAACTGATCCTCCTCCACCAAGGTTGTCTTCCTTGCTCCAGATTTTCCTACTGGACTCTGGGACCTGTGATTGCTGAGGTCAATCAGCAGATTGCCAGAAAAAAAAAAAAAAGAAGTGAGGAAGGCATTGAGTACCTTGGCCTTTTCTGTGCCCATTGTCACCAAACCCCTGCCCCATGTGGCAGTGGGCCCACATTTGTCCTAATTTCCCTTTCGCTGATGATATACCTACAAAAGCCCTTCCCGTTGCCCTTCACATCCCTTGCTAGTTTCAACTCCAGATCGGCTTTGGCTTTCCTAATCCCATATCCCTGCACGCTTGGACAGTGTTTCTATATTCCACTAGGGTCACCTGTTCCTGCTGCCCCCTTTTGCATGCTTCCTTTTTGTATTTAATTTTAGTCAGGGGTTCCTTGTTCATCTGTGCAGGCTTTCTGCCACTCCTACTTGACTTTCTGCTCATTGGGATGGACCATCCTCGAGCTTGGAGGAAGCAATCCTTGAAAATCACCAGCTCTCCTGGACCCCTCTTCTCTCCATGACCATATTCCACAGGATTTTTCCAAGCAAGTTCCTGAACGGGACAAAATCTGCTCTCCTGAAGTTCAGTGTTGTGATCCTGCTATTTGTTCCCTCCTCTAAGGATCCTGAACTCCACCGTCCCATGGTCATTGGAGGCAAAGCTGCCCCCAACCTTCACGTCCCTGACCAGTTCTCCCTTGTTTGTATATATCAGGTCCAGCAAAGAGCCTCCCTTTGTCAGCTCCTCTACCAGCTGTGTCAGGAAGTTACCAATGCTCTCCAGAAACTCCCTTGACTGCTTGTGCCCTGCTGTGTTGCCCTTCCAGCAGATTTCAGGGTGGTTCAAGTCTCCCTATGAGACCAAGGCCTGCAAGTATAAGGCTTCTTCCAACTGCCTGAAGAATGTCACACACTTCTGCTTGGTCAGGTGGTCTGTAACAGATGTCCACCACAACATTGCCCACCTTGGTCTCTGTTTTTAATCTTAACTCATTAGGTCTCAGCTGGCTAATCATCGGCCCTCAGGCAAAACTTCATGCATTCCTCCTGCACTCTCCCCTCCTCGCCGTCCCAGCCTGTGCTTCCTAAAAAGCCTGTATCCATCCATTGCAGCACTCCAGCGATGTAAACTATCCCACTACATCTCTGCAGTCCCAATGACATCATAGCCCTGGAACCGCACACAGGCCTTGAATTCCTTCCACATTAAGCCAAGAATTGTTTTAAAGTCTGTTATAATTAGCATCTTTAAAATAACCCAGTACTACTGTTGCCCAAAAGAATAATCACATACACAAAAGAACTCCTTCAACAACAAAAGAGGAGGAAAAGAAGAAACAATCCTGTGAGTTTTATTGGTTTTGAGGTACAGTCCCATTACAATTGGCTAAATAAGACATTTTGGTTTTTTTACTAAAATGCAACATATAAAAAACCATATTAAAAAGCTGATTGGTCAGTTAGCTGTAAATACAAAACCTGTTCACAAAAATTAAAAAAAAAAAAAGCAGCCTGTTTTGGACATACAACTACATGTAACTTCAAATTTATGGCCCAGTTCACTCAGGACCATAAGAATAGTTTTGTTTTCTGTACTAGAACTGCTTTCTGCACAAGGATCCAATACAAGGGTTGTTCTTGGGCTTATAAATTACCATAGGCGAAGATGCATGTGACTGACAAGATACAGGTCTCTTACTCTTCTTCATGGTAAGAACATTGTCTTCCTTTGGAGGAGGCACATGTACAGGTTTCCAAGGAATGGGGTTACAATATGCTGGAACTGGATACGAATTTCCATTAGCACACCCTAGAACATTAAGAAAATACACATAACTAAAAAGGAATATTTACACTTCAAGCTTTACAATGCAAGCGGTTATAATAATCATCTGGTCTAACAAAGACACAACAGCATCTTCAGAGGAAGGCAGCATAGGCACATCACAAAATTTAAATGATTCAAAGAAATAAAACTTCCACTTTTTTTTTTTAACCAATAACTGGCATATTCTTCATCGCTATTTAAAATAATAAGCAGGGCGAATGCTGTGTGACATTCAGAATGTTTCGTATACTTAAAAGCTGTAAATGTCTATGAATTGGCTACTTTGCATTACTTCAAAAGCTTCCTGTCACCACATACGCAAAGCTCACATATTTCTCCATCTTTGCTTAACTGTTATTCTTTATTTTATTGAGGAAGAAAATACACTAATTATCCACATATACATTAACAATCTGCAATTAATAACCTAGGGCCCATAAAGCAATATCAGAAAACTTAAAATGCAACAGAAGGAACACATTGCCTTATCAGTCATCTGTCTGTAGTGAAATTTCAGTGCATACATCATGTGGTTGGGTAAAACAAAGCCTGTAATATATTCTAGTACATGAACACAACTGAGTAGAGAAATATTTTTCAAAAATCACTTAAACAAGTGATTGAAGCTGTGGGGAAGTAATGGAGGTCCAAAGCAAAACATGAAGGCAAAGCGTATCACCATCTATAAACAGATGTAAGCAAAAGAGCAAAGGTCATTCACCTGCTTTACACATTTTCTTAAACATTCAGAGCCTGGAATTTAGGTCCTAAAATATTTTCTGTGGTGAATTCAATTAACAACCATGATTTTAATTCTGTGAAAAAAATAAAGGCGCCAAGAAGGTGTGATGCAGGTGTAAAGCTAAATGGAAAGGAAATCTTAGCTCGGAACACAGGTTGATTCCCACATCTCCTTTTTCAGACAGGACTTCTGCCAGCCTCTTACTAATCTTTGCGTCTCAGAAACACACCTCTTTTCTAAGGGGGATTCAGGTGCGATAAGGTGGCACACACCTTCTGTAACAGAAACACTAACTTTACAAGGATGCTAACATAACTGATCTGCTTCACAGGAACCAGTAATTGGCTCTAGTGATTCCTATGCCTGATAAGGAAAGTGAAATCAAAATCAGTTATAATTTAGTATGCCACATTATTCTCTCAAATAATACCATTTTCCTCCCAAAAAACATGAAGGGCTACAAAAAATGCACAAAGGGTCTCAGAGTAAAAGCTTCTTTGACTTATACCATATGAGATATTCATTCCCATGTGCCAAAATTAGATACTGGATGAAAATCTAAAACGGGGTTCATTTTACATTAAAAGATTAGAGGGAAAGAACCACAACCTAAATCACTACATACGTGTAGTAGAAGTACAAACCTGTAGACTTCCCACGTGGGAAGCCATAACCATTTAAAACAGGGCGTGGTTTATTTCTAGCATTATGTAGCCATTCCTTAAAGATCTTCTCTGATTTTGCTTTCTTCTCCTGTAGCTCAGCTTCCCTTTCTTTTTCTTTTTCCTAAAAATAAAAAAATCTAAGATACTTATAGACAAAGCCCTGTGCAATATACACAAAATGGTAAATAAATCTTTTGCAGATTCCCAGACTGCTGAATATATTTCAGATATGTTTTCAAATAGAAATACATTTTCCTGACAATAGAAGAGTTGAATTTTTTTTCTTTAAGTCTGAAAAAAAGAATAATCAACCTCTGCATTAATCCAGTGTTTCTCTGAGAAAAAGCTCTCAGAAACCTTTTGGAAGACTACATGTAGAAGATATTCTGGACATAACTGGCAGATGACCAGGGCCTACCGTGCTGCAGTCAGCCTAAAGAGGCTGTTGCATCAGGGACAGCCATCCACTCTTCTCATTTACCCATATTCGTACAGCCCTATATCAGCCATGACTGGCTTGCCTCCAAGCCCGGAGCAGGCTTGGGGAACCATTAATGAGAAGTAAGAGTAATAACAGTGTGTTTAGGCATGGCATTTGGATTTAAACTAAGTTTAATTGACACTGTGAACATGGCTTATAAGAACCCATGTAATGAAGACATGACTAAAAGAATGCATGTGGCTTAAATCTGTCTGATGACTTTCATTTTCTTGGGTTTCAAGGTCCTTGTGCTGTGCATTTTAGAGGCTCAGCAGAAACACAGAGTCAGTTTGTTAAGCAGGAAAAACACCACCAGTACAGAATATTTAATCGTGGTTTAATTATATGGGAAATTTTGAAAGACTGTAAAATTAAGGTCATTAAGGCCAGAAAATTGATCTGATACAGTTTACAGTATTTTGAAGTTAATCCAAAGAAATTATTATATGTACTTGTGAAATACTTACAAATGTGTTCTGCACTTTAAGAACAACTGCTGTAATTACAGCGGGAATATAGATAAATTCTTCTCGCCACAATCCTCCCCCACACTTAGCTACAACAGTAGTGTAGTACTTCTATAATATTACATATTCTACTGAAAAATTATACTGTAATGTTAATTAAATTAAAATACAACCAAGGAACTTCACAGATAAGACATCTGGTCACACATTTCATAGTTTTCAGGCATAATCATTACCAATATGTGATATTTCCAAGGAATTCTGGATGATTCCTGCAAGTGTAGCCTTGTAGAGCATTTGTTCTAGTGAACTAGAGGACCTCAAAGCCCATACTTTAGGAAGCTTACAACAGGTAAGAGGTTTTCTAAAGCTCACTATAAAAATACATAGGTGATTAATTAAGAAATATCATCAAAATTAGAACTCCCAGCATCAGATTGGTTCAGACAAATATGAAGAAAAATGCTTTTAATTAGAAATATGTGCAAGTATAATGGTAATATCACGATAATAGTGGTGCTGGGAGAAAAATGCCCAGAAAGCTGCCTATTTTCTATCTGAGTCACCCTGCAAAGGACTGAGTAATTAAGGTACACTGT
>NW_008824186.1:4677948-4680591 GCF_000699105.1 Pygoscelis adeliae | reverse complement strand
TTGCAGTGGGTTTGCAAAGACTATTAACAAAAATGTGTTAACATGCATCTTGCTTTGCTGACCATACCTCAATGTCTTCAATGCACTAACATTACAACTTTGGAAAGTTTTTTTCATGTACGACACTGCCATTTGACAAATTCTAATCAATTCAATCAAGCAATACATTTAATATAAGTCACAGATTAGGTAATCCCATCCAAATAAATGATTAGTTGATTAATACCTTCTCTTTATTCTTCTTTTCTGCCTCTTCAGCTCTCTTCTTCTTTAACCATTCTTTATACTTTACCTCGGCCTTTTCTTGTAACTGCATTTTTTCTAGTTCCTTTGTGGCTTTTTCTGCCATTTCTTTGCTCAGTTTTCGTTCCCTTTCCCTTCTTTCCTACATGAAACAGATCAAAGAGACAGAATAGAAACATTTCAGTATATTTCAATGGGCAATTCTTTTGAGGGATACAGTTAATTTTATTATATAATTACAAATAAAATTATCATAAACCTGAAAAAAATACCATATTGCGAGCTCTTTGAAGACAGAACCTATTCTTCCCTAGGTTCCAGATAAAATAGTCTTAAACATATAAACTTGTCAGAAAATATGATAAAAAATTTATTTTCAGCACTCCTTATGCTATTATGTTTACCACTCTGTTCTATTTATTCAGACATTTTTTTAAAACACTTCAGACACTTCTCAATATTTCTGGGAAAGAAATACATGTTGCAATTCTTGACAATGGTGTGTTAGTTTTACTTTTCAGCGAATCCAGAGCAAACTACAGTTCCAAATGGAAGTCAGGCAAACTGCCCCCTTCGAAGAGTCATTGAGATATACAGATTGTTCAGCACACTTAAGCACAAATTGATATGAAAAGAAGTTCACATGAGAATCCAGTTCACGTTTTGTGGTATTCTCTACATTTTTTTATCTTCTTTAGTTTATTCGTATATGGACTCCTATGAACTAATCTACACATTTCCCCTCTTCAAATGATGAAAGGGAAAATGAGAAAACACATTCTAAGGTAGGCAAAAAGTGGTAACTGAGTGTGAAGTGGAATTGCTACCTGTATAATCTGGAAGATACAACACACAGAGGCGTCGTTCACTTCTACGTCTTTTTGGTGCGTGTGTATCTAACAGTACACAACAATGTTTTGAGGACCATTCTCTAAGCTAACAAGCACATATTGATGGCCTTTTCTGGATCTGGAGAGGGAAGTATTTGCATTTGAAGACTAACAATAGCTGTCGCTTCCCTTCCCTGTAACCTTTATGAAATGTCTGGGATTCTACTGATTCAGTACTACTTCTGCTTAGTTTGCTTAGCTCTGAAGAACCTGCATATACACGTAGAGGCAAAAATCTTTACCAGACAAGCTGTGCACATGACTTGGAGGAGAGGCAGAAGACTTGAGATCAAACAGTTTCCACTTCACAGAAAAGAACTGCTGAATAAAAATGCTGGTTTTCTTTTAAGGAATCTTTTTCTTGTATGCTCCTCTGCATACTCCTCTTGAACACAGGAGATGTGTAGTTTAGCAGGAACTTATGCTGACTCAGAATTATTATAGTTGGCAGTATGGATGTCAAATGCCTAGAACTACAGCTGCAAAGTATAATAAACTAGGTCTGTCTTTTTTATGGAAAAGAGGAAAAACATTTATAAGTAGAGCAGGAATATACCTCCCTTCCCATTTTACCTCTTGTAAGCACAAAAAGGCAGAAAGCTAGAGCTCCGCCCTGCTCCACCCATGGGCCCCTCCCCCCTCCTTTTTTCCAGATTTATTGCACTTTTGGAAAATCCAGTTATGCATAAAGCAGAAGCCATAATACTGCAGCTGGGGACCAGCACAATTCTCTCAGTCTGGTCTAAACAGAATACCTGCTGGTTCAATCCTTGTCCTCCATACCAAAATTTACCAGTAATCCAATATAGTAGCATCACACAGAATAAAAACTTTAGCTTATATTGCCCTGCAAAACACTCACTCATTTCTACCATTTATTGGATGAGATGATGAGGTGTAAAAACAAGGGCCAATAAAGAGAAAATGCATTGCTTTCAGGTTAAAACATTTGCCAATTTTTTGCAAGACTGGATAATAAACACTTTCACGTTTGAATCCTTATCTACACTATATGAAATTGTCTCGATAAAGAAATCATTCTAAGCATAATCTTAGCTTACTCTTGGCATTCATTTTTTCTGAGCATGTCACCATGCTAAATTGCAGACTTCTTATCAGAAGAAGCCAGTTTACAGAATTGCTTGAGGTAGTGGTGTGCCCCTCTCTGTGTTCACCAACACTAGAAGCATTACTACAATTTTAACATCGGCAGCTAAATTATGCGTTAACTCTGGGGTTTTTTCCCCCCTTTTACAAGATATGCCTTATTAACTGTATTTACCATAATCTCTGAGGTGGATGTTTCTTCACCTAAACCATGATGATACTTTCAGTACCACTGTTTTGGTATACTCTTGTCAAATATTCTAATCTGACGACAAAGAGTTATTTGTGTACACACTGCACACAATTTCATAAAACAATTAGTTATTAACTATATTTTCTCCTTGGTTTTTTTTTTTTTTTTCTTTATTTAAATTCTAATACATTCTAGTGAACATCAGCTGAA
>NW_008824186.1:4666768-4677907 GCF_000699105.1 Pygoscelis adeliae | reverse complement strand
CACTCCAATTTCAATGCATATTCTGGAATGTAGAACTCCATAGAACTACAAAATAATGGAAGTCTTATTAATATGATTTTACAACACTGTTTGTAAGACCTGTAAATGTGGTAAAATTACTATTTACAACTAAGACCAACGAAAAAAATAATTTCATTCTGGGAAAAAAAAAAGTTGAGATTCTGAAATGTACTAGTGAAGAATGGAAACGAGATCTTTCTTAGCATGAAACAAACCCTTCCATGCTTAACTACGTTAAAAAGGAAAAATAATCTGTTTTTGGCAAATTATGCAGATCCTAAGTATCACCTGCCTAAAAAAAAAAAAAAAAAACAATTGCCTAAGCTTTTCCTCCTCCTTTGTCTAAAATTCATCTTAATCTCTTTTATTCAGAGCTGTTCCTCTGTCCCTTCATTACCAAATATTGCCCACATGCATCTCTCAACAACTCCTGTTTCGAGACAATGATAGTCTGGGACACATAAAAAGCATTAATGTAGATGAGAGATATATACTAAAACAGTGAGTTAAAATCATTGCTGAAGGTGCCTTACAAAGATTTCAAATCTTTTGCTGTTTGCTGGCTTATCTCTATTGTACATGAAAGTAAGTTACAAAACTAAGGATCTTTCAAAGCTGCAGTCTTTAACTAAGGGTCTTATCATACACAAAGCATGAAAATGTAGAGCAAATGAAAAAAAAATTGGGCCCTTCCATACCTAGGGGAATTGTTCAATAATGGACAACAATAATAAGCAGAAAATAGACTAAAAACCTTTCTAAAGACTGTAATTAAAAGGCAGGGAAGCTTCTTAAATTATGTATCCTTAATCACAATAGTTTAGCCCCTATCTAAGCTGACCCAAAGTTAAATTAGGTCCTATGTAAACAATGATATGCCATGCACACTACCATGAAAGCCACAACTATCGCTAAGTTTTACTTCCAGTGAGACATCCTTAAGACAGGGAGAGTCCCTGCAGAATTGCAGACTTTGCAGCTGCCTAGAAATTATTCTGCAGACAAATCAGAAATGCTTCCTCTTTCTCTCGTGCACAGAACAGCTTTTTGTTCATAAAGTTAGTGTACACCGCATTCCCAGCTGTTTTAATAACCTGTTTCATGTCAAGCTCCTGTCACCCTGGCCTCCGCAGCTTCCCCCCATCCTCATTACTTTCCCTTATACAAGTCTATCAAAAATGCTAGGAATGTGCATATTAATGTACATGTTCTTCAGTCCTCCCTTCACCTCTCCTTCCACGTATATACGGGGGGAGGGAAATTATGTAATTTGTTTATGCTTGGTGTTGTCAGATTGGGTTTTAAAAATTCTCTTTGATCTTGTGTTCAAAACAGACATGATCTATTCACTAAACCACTAGCAAATTTACATACACTTTTAAATATGATTACAGGTATTACATAAATTAAGGTATTGATTGTAAAACATCCAATTACTCATTGCAAGAAAGGCTTGTTCTCCTGCCGCCCCACCCAAGCACATTATTAAGGAGAAAGGATACAAATCTGGCCTGCGGGTTCACTGCTCTGGGCTGTGATCCTATCAAGCCTCGGAACCTAATGAAGCCTGGGCTAGGTCAGTACTTGGAAATCCCCCACCCAAAACAAATCCTGCCGTCCCACAAAGCAGTGATGGTGACTCAGTAGGCAGCATGTGCCTCACTGAGTCAGTATCAAACCAGTGTCTCATCAGCAGAACTACAAACTTTTCAAGAAAAATCAGACCTATGTATATGTGGAGAATTGTCAAAGGAATTTAAAATTTGAAGAAGCATCCCACTTTCTTCCTGACAGAAGGCAGAAATATTAAATAATTTCCCAGGCAAAAAACAGCCCAATTGCCATCGAACCAGAGACACTGTATCCAACTGGAAGAAAATTAATAAAATATACATTTCTGTATTTTCATATCAATGATTAAATGAGAGGCTGAAAGGGTCAAGTGCAGAGCTGCTTTCTGTTCTGCATTTTCTGTGTAGAGTGTCACCGAATAGAAATATTTCCAGAAATTAATGTTGTGGTTTATATTTTTAAGATACTTCTCACAGCAATCCTTTCCCATTTTCTGGTCTGCAGAACGTGACATTTTTCTTTTCATACATAATTGATGGTTCTATTTCACAGCTGTTTGCTCCGACATCTTAGCTACCGTATTCTAGCATCATTTTATGCTGACTGATGGCGAAATATAGGAAAAGTCCACACTGCCAACATCAGAACATACATCCAAATATCCTCATTTATCTTCATAATAATCCTGAACGTCAATCACATTTAACAGCCTCAGAAATCTGGGTTGTTCAGCCAATTGTTATTATCTTTTCAATTTAGCCCTATTACACAGCTCAGTCACCAAGCCTAGCCCACAGAAATACTTATTTAATCTCTCCAGAATTGGCATGTGAAAAGAACAAGAGGCTAGAAAGGAGGTTAGTGAAACAACACTGAGCTGCAGTTGTCTACTGACAGGCAGGTTTTACAAAGATGTACTGCTCAAGTTCACACAGTCAATGCAGACCCCACTGCAGTCTAGTAATTGGACTGGTGTAATTGTAAGATGGTTACATACATGGATCTTTCTCCCAAACTGTGTTCCTTACATGTGGGTACTCTACATGACAAGCAGAAAGTCTTAGTGTACTTGGTCCCCGAACACTCTTGGGGTCTTCAGAAGAATGCAGACTCCACGAAAGCTGCTGAAATACATGAGCACTAATATTTTAATCATCTGCCACCCTGAACTCCTCCTCTACAAGTCTATCTAAAACTCATCCTAACACTAACCATGAGAAATTAGTTCATTCTACTTACAGAAATCTAAAGGTAAGTATGGACAGAATACCCATGGCATTGGCCATGCACAACCTCACAGAAAAGTTTGTGTAAAGGCACATCAACACTGTGCTTAAAAAAAAAAAACAAACCCACAAACAACAAAAAAACCCACAAACACCCCACTGTTTTGCAAAGCACTCCAGGTCTAGACGCTGAAAAACCCACAATATGCAGAAAAAAAAAAACATTAAGAAATTAAGCCCAGAGTTACAAAAAAAGTTTAGATATGTAAAGACAGACTTGGGCTTGTAAACAGAAAATTCAACTTCTTAAACGATGTTGGTTCTCAAGGCTGGAAGGTATTTATGCCAGATATTTAAGCTTCCCTCACAACTACATTTCTTGAAAGGGTTCGGTCTTGAAAAAGGTGAACATCTCAGCATCTCTTTCAAGTCTAAACTGTCAGCAAAAACCATAGCACATCAGGCTCTACACAAAATGTAGCAGCAACCACTGCTTTGACTCAGAACAACAGTTCAGCTGTTAGAACATTAACCTAGGAGAGGGAAGATGCGGATTTCATTACCTCTCTGCCTGAGGGGATTCAAACTAACATGTCCCACTGTGGGGAGAAGACTCCATCTACCAGGCTGCGGGCTGGGCTGACAGGATTCTCCACCTCTTCTGTTGAAGCGGTACCACTCCTCACAAAATAATTAACGATTCATTGGATGAAAGAAAGAGAGCATCAGTGAGCATGACTTTTTAACTTCACAGTCGTGCTCAAGCTGCCGAACAGTCTGTTTTCTATACTAACAATGGTGAGATAAAGTATGCATTAAACAACACATCTTTGGAGTAGGAGTTGGAAACTAAGTCTCTCTTCTGGGAGGAATCATGCAGCACACCAAGAAAGGGAAGTCTGCTCAAGAACATTGTCATTCATTGTTTTATAGTGTGCTTCTCCTAGGCTTTCATATTTCTCACTGCTTTTTCCTTCTTTAAAGACTATCAGCCAGCAGCAAAGTAAATTATAAGAACAAAATTTTCAGTGAAAAAGCATGAAAATAGAATTTTCCCATCCCGTACCTGTTTTCCATTAAAATTATATTTTTCAGTAAGTAATGGGGACTTACTGAAAGAAAAAATGAACAACAAAAAAAAGTTGAACATCAAAGTTCTATGATTAACACCTGCTTTGTTCATATTTACTTTTAAGAAAAAATAAAAAGCAATGCCTTATTCTCTACTCAACAATGCAGAAAGTATTTGAAATGCTACAGTCAAATTAAGATTGGTATTAGAATTAGTTTTTCCAAGGTAAAATGTGTTACTTCACTACTTTTGCTCTTACAACTTTGCTAGATATCACATTAATATAGCATAAAGTATTATATGCAAGTTAAAGACTAAAGACAAGGATGCTAACAACATGAGTTTCAGAATTAGAGTTATTTTGGGATGCAAGCATTCTGCTTTTGAGATTTCAGTTATTGTTGTAAATATATATGTTACATATACATACTGGTTTTTGGCTGGGATGGAGTTAGTTTTCTTCATAGCAGCTCCCGTGGTGCTATGTTTTGGATCTGTAACCAAAACAGTGTTGATAACACAATAGTGGTTTAGTTATTGCTGAGCAGCGCTTACGGCCTTTTCTGTTTCTCACTCTGCCCCAAGAGCGAGTTGGTCAGGGGTGCATGAGAAGCTGGGAGGGAACACAGCTGGGAGAGCTGACCCCAACTGACCACATGACACACTGGTCAGCAATAAAAGCTGGGGGAAAGGAAGAAGGGGAGGGACGTTAGGAGTTACGGCATTTGTTTTCCCAAGTAACCGTTATGGGAGATGAAGCCCTGCTTTCCTGGAAAAGGCTGAACACCTGCCTGCCGATGGGAAGTAGTAAACGAAGGGACTTTTTACAAGGGCATGTAGTGATAGTGATAGGACAAGGGGTAACGGCTTTAAACTGAAAGGGGGTAGATTTAAATTAAATATAAGGCAGAAATTCTTCACCGTGAGGGTGGTGAGGCACAGGAACAGAAGCTGTGGATGCCCCATCGCTGGAAGTGTTCAAGGCCAGGCTGGGTGGGGCTTTGGGCAACCTGGTCAAGTGGAAGGTGTCCCTGCCCGTGGCAGGGGGGTTGGAGCTAGATGATCTTTAAGGTCCCTTCCAACCCAAACCATTCTATGATTCTATGATAATTCCTTATTTTGCTTTGCTTGTGTGCACAGCTTTTGCTTTACCTATTAAACTGCCTTTATCTCAGCTCATGAGTTTTCTCACTTTCACCCTTCCGATTCTCTCCCCCATCCCACTGCGGGGGACTGAGTGAGCGGCTGTGTGGAGCTTAGCTGCCAGCTGGGGTTAAACCACAACAATATATAATATAAATATTTATATGTATTCATATGCACATACATGGATGGAATACTCTAAATATTTCCAAGTTCATATCCTATTGGCATTCTAAGAATGAAGTAGCTTTGCAAAGTCAATAAAGGTGGATTAAATATGATTGGAAGATACCATATCAAATAGAGCATAGAGGGTGGAGTGCACTGCATCAGTGTTAGTTTTTTAAATATTTAATCAAAAAGCTGTTGTTATCAGGCCTGACCTTTAATCCTAATATTTTATTCAGCATTAATTCATAAGAGGTTCTGACTGTAATTACAATGTTCTAAAGAATTAAATGGTCACATCAGTTTACAGACGCTTCACAGTTTATGCATCCACAATGCATTTCTCAAAGCCTTTGGTACTTTGATTTGAAGGCAATTAATCGGTAATTCAGCAGTTACACATACCTTACTTAAATGTTCAATCCCATAGCTGTTGATAGGAATGAAAGAGACTCCACATCTCAGGATCAAAAGTTCATATAAAACAGGAAAACAAAAAAACTTGCTACTGTCAACAACAAGCTTCCTATTCTATGGCAAAACATTAGGAAGTAAGTCATATATAACTGAGGTTCTTCAGATACAGTCTTGTAAACACAGCACTCTTGATAGGTGGGCAAGTCAAACCCAAATTACACTTAGAAACTATAAAGGCAGGGGCTGGGTCCCTGTTTACATGAAGATAACAACATTTCATGTAAGACTACATAAATGTCAAAACCATCCTCAGTTCTTTAGAGAAATACCAGGAGGTATTTCTAAGAGGACACAGAATAAGGAAGAAAGGGAGTCTGGAAAGACAAAGGTTTTATAAACCAAACTCTAGCAAGGAGTTCTCCATACTGCACCTCATTCCGGGTAGATGAGGTTGTAAGGGTAAAGTCTTCTTCCTGGAAGACGGCTACATATGTCTTGAGTTAATCAACTCAAGGGCAAATGAGGGCAAAAAACCCAAATTGGCTTCAGACAGCAGCTTACATGTTTTCCAAAACAGAAGAGAAGCTTTTCACTAGCATCTCCAGAAACTTCCACTGAGTAGAACACAGTAAGTTATCAGGCAGTAGAACCAGTGCCTGGTCACACTGTGAAGGAGCTTGGAATTGAACGATATTGGACAAATTTTGAATAGCGGTGGTCTTCAAAGGAAACACTACAAAAGAAAGTATGAATGAGTGATCAACTCTGAACATCTATGACCTCACCTATCGCAATTTTTTTGCATATTTTATACCCAGCCAGAGTTTTGTCATCACATATTAATCCATCAGAATTTAGATGAGAGAGAAAAATCCTTGGAAGGAACCAGAAACGGCATTCCCCTATATTTTGAAGATGTTAAGCAGTACTTTTTATCTTCTCCTTAAACTGTTGTTTACCCAAGACTGTAAACAGTCTTGGTATCATCTACAGCCTGCTAAGCCAAGCAGCCATGAAACATTTATTTGTTAAGCAAGAACACATTTGACAAGACACAAGTCACAAAGATGCCACTATGGAGAAGAGATTTTCAAAAGATATCCCACATGTAGGTCCCCCAATCCAAATAATTCCAAGATACAGTTTGGGGGAGGGGGGGGCTGTGTGTGTGTGTGTGACGTGAGGGGGGTGTTGGTTGTTGTTTGGTTTTTTTAAACTTACTCAGGGGTGGAGAACAATGACTGAAGTTAACTGATCTGTTCAGTATCTACAGGGAGTCAGTGTATAAACATGAAATTATAGACTGCAAAGGTGTCCTTTTTTTTTTTTTCTTACAATAAATTCTAGCCATTCTTTACCTCTTGGTTTTATTTTCAGTAAAAAACTTCATTCCACAAAGAATGGGTCCTTTCTTGGCCGCCGCCCCTCCCCCCCCCCCAAAAAAAAAGAAAAAAAACACATAAAGTGCCAGAATGAACAGACATGGAGAAAATAAGCTTTCACAAGCATTAACTCGAACCGAAAGAAATGAGACAGTAGCTAGTTTTCAATACCTATTCAAGATTTAGTTCTATGATGAGATGGAGATCGAGGATGTCAATTCCTTTCT
Organism: Pygoscelis adeliae; assembly: GCF_000699105.1. Lineage (NCBI taxonomy): Eukaryota > Metazoa > Chordata > Aves > Sphenisciformes > Spheniscidae > Pygoscelis > Pygoscelis adeliae. The sequence goes on along the minus strand of NW_008824186.1, from coordinate 4,670,679 downwards.
TTTTAAACTCCACAGTTCAGCTATGAGTTGCCTACACAGAGCTCCTTACCGAACTGGAGTCTAAATACAGCAATTAGCAATCAAGCAAACATTTTAACATTCCAGAAAGATTAAGACAGATTCTAATGGCACTGCTGATCTATGTCTAGTTCTGCATACCACTCAAATCAAGGCTACTTTAATAATGAAAACATGACACAGAACACCAAGTTTGCTTGCTCAGCATTTATAATCATGCCCACCTCATTTTTACTAATAAATCTAACTAACTCAGAAATAAAAGTTTTAGTTACACACAAAATCATGTTGGGTTCAAGCAAATTTTCTTCTGGAATCAAAAGCATGTTTGGAGATATTTTAGAGTTAAAATATTTTGATTGATATTCCTGTGACTTGTTAAAAAATAGAGCTCTACTACATCTAAAACAAAACAAGTCAAACAGACAATTTACTGTTTGCCCACAAATGACTCAATCTTAGGAGAGAGAGAAAGTAAGCCTATTGTTGTCCAGCACAGATCTAGTATCTTTCTGAAAATTGTAAAGGCATTAGTAGAACTAGGACAGTGCTTGACAGTTGATTTTAAGTTTTTAATTCCTAGTGAGCTGCAAAATTTTGCCATATTTGCATAAACATATTTCACAGCTTAGAATGTTCTTTGATAGCTCATATTTCAATATATTACTTCTAGTTCATTCACAACCTTTAAAATCACAAAAGCTATTGTTCTGGTTTCGCCTGGGATAGAGTGAATTTTCTTCCTAGTAGCTGGCACAGTGCTGTGTCTTGGATTTAGGATAAGAACAATGCTGATAACACACTGATGTTTAGTTGTTGCTGAGCAGCGCTTACGCTAGTCAAGGACTTTTCAGCTTCTCATGTCCTGCCAGCAAGAAGCTGGGAGGGGGCACAGCCAGGACAGCTGATCCAAACTGGCCAAAGGGATATTCCATACCATGTGACGTCATACTCAGTACATAAACTGGGGGGAGTTGGCCGGGGGGGGGAGACGTGCTGCGCAGGGACTGGCTGGGCATTGGTCGGCGGGTGGTGAGCAATTGCATTGTGCATCACTTGCTTTGTATATTATTATTCTTATTACTATTATTATTATTATGATTTGATTTTATTTCAATTATTAAACTGCTTTTATCTCAACCCACGAGTTTTCTCACTTTTACTCTTCCAATTCTCTCCCCCATCCCACCGGGGGTGGGGGGGGAAGTGAGCAAGCAGCTGTGTGGTGCTCAGTTGCCGACTGAGGTTAAACTGCGACAGCTATTTACATAGAAGGTTATTAAATGGTTATGATTCTTTTATTTTCAAAAACAGTTTATGCAAAATGATTGGAAGCATAAAAAAAAAACTTCACAGCATATAGTTTTAAATATATATTAAACAATAAAAAACCGAAACTGCCAGTGAACTAAAATAGTGCTCAAGCTTTGCTTCCTAACCTGACCCTAAAGGACTATATTTAACAGTCAGAGCATCACAACTGACATTGCCATGCAACAAAATGCAAGAAAATTGGCTTGGCATACAGAAAAACAGCAGAATTATTTTATGCACATACAAGCTTCTAATTCTGACATAAATGTCTCTCATATTCACAGTATGAAGATTTTTCCAGCAGTGTCTCCTGATGCTGGATGCTCAAGATGAAGGAAAAAGTTTCATGTACGCTCAACCATCCCTTACTTCCTTCGTCAGTACAGTATTCAGCAATGGGAAAGCACACAGACTTATGGAGATCATAGAGGTAATATCCCCGAAAGTACTGCCTCCTGTCAAGTAAAGCATTTTCTGCAGTCTACACACAGGGGGCTCAGAATCGGTAACCAGATATGAAAAAGGCAAGTGCTTAATGCATATTTCAGTGAAGAATACTGTGAATTTTGCCCCAAGGAGCACCTTTTCATGCTTCTAGGAGGAAATGAAGTCAGCTTTCCCAAATATGAGATGTATGCATGCTCCCCAAGAAAATCATAGCAACTGTCAGTGCTCATGAATCTAACCTTAAACTTCATGTGAAATCTTCACGCAATTTTAAACACCTTCTTAGTCACTGAATTGACATAATTATCCTTCAGTCTGTGTCCAGATCCACAAATAATCTTGTGGAAACTTGAAGTGGTAAGGTCTACGCAGCACAAATGTTAATATCCTAAAGACAGCTAAGCTTTTAAGTTCAGTTTGTTCTTGATTTGAGTGTGGTTTACAGAAAAGACTAGCCAATGAATCATCTGATTTAAATGAAAATCAGATTACTTTTGGTAAAAGCTTGGGACATGGCCTAAGGATGACCTTATCCTTCCAAAATATAATATGATAAAGTCCAGACACAAATATGTTTTTTCCCCTGTCCTCTGGGCTGATGTGATTACCATAAAAAAGACCTCCTATTCCCATTGACAATAGAAAAGAAGTTGTTAATCAGTAAAGTCACAAAGACAAAGGTCCAAGGAGGACCCAAATAGGTAGATGTTTACAGAAGTTGAAGGCAGGGGGGCAGGGTAGGAGAGAGAATGAGAACTTTCACTGTTTTGAACTGTGAACAATTCTAACAGGCAGCCCAAACGCTTTCAAGGCAATGAATAGTTACAGACACCTATAATTTAATTTGCATTTTGGAAGAGGAAAATAGCATTGTTTGTGCTGAATAATAAATCTTCTACTTTTTGCTGTGTACTTTAATAAGGAAGGATCCTTTCTACATCATAATAAATGCTTAGAGCAGGATTGGTTTTGGGGCGGGTTTATGCCAATCATCCAGTCAGCATTGAGACTAAGAGTAATTAGGTTAGATCCAAACACAGGTTATTCTAGTCGTTCTAGATTGAATCTGAAGGAGTTCTGAAATGGTGAAAAATGTATGATGTCTGGATATCTAGCCCAGCTAGCGCCGTTGTGGTATTTTTAATCAATTTTCATCTGATTTTATTCAGAACCATAAGTACAGAACGGTAAGCAACTGATATTGCTACAGACCGTAAGACAATGAACGCATATGCCCACAAACTACCAGGGGCTGAACGAGCCCAAGCCTCTCAAACGTTCCCATTTTTGCCACCCAGTACACATGCTTGCTTTGTGTGACACAGAGCTGTTCAGTGCCCAGTTGAGATCAGGATTCTGTCTACTTCTGACCCTGGACTTAGGCATACCTCTCAAGAGAACTTAAAAAATTTTTTGATCCCACTCAGAAGTGATTTTTTGGATGAAGGAATTCCCAATTGCTAACTGTGGTTTACTGAGAATTTCCTGAATCTGGCCTCACACCTCAATTATCCCTCTAAACTCTACCATGCTATTTGCCTGTCCACAATGGTACTTAACTAAATCCTTCTTCTGGCTCTACGTGGTATACAAGAAATTGCAGACAGTCAAGACATACACTTTACCCAAAATGCTTGTGCATTGAACCTAGGAAGTGAGAAAGAGTAGGGTATACTGAAGACCAGAACCCCAGCTATAATTAGCAGAAGGCTACTGCACAAGATGTAGGCCAGTTGTCAGTTATCTGACTACTCAGAAAACAAATCTCTTTATACCTTATGGGAAAAAAAAAGAAATCAGTCTTGGAAAAATGTTTAACTGCATTGGCGTGGTTTTATAATTTTCAATTAAAATAGCCATTCATTCAGCAAGCTAAAAACATGGTTGTCCAAACAGTCTAAGTAAATTTTACATAGGTTTACTTAAGCATGGTATGTTCTAGAATATTTGCAGCCAAAGCAATATTTACCTCCTCTCTTTTTTTTTGGACCCATTCCTTGTGCTTCTCTTCAGCTACCCTTTTCCTCCTTTCACATTCTTGCTTTTGCTTCACCTTCTCAAGCTGTATATTCATTTCCTAATTAAAGAAAAAGTATACATATTAAATCCGTGGTGACCATCTACACCAATAC
>NW_008824186.1:4659054-4666725 GCF_000699105.1 Pygoscelis adeliae | reverse complement strand
GCTGCAGTTAAAACAATGTAAGCATTAGATTTTGAAATTCTTCATTAAGGTTTTAGAAAAGATGGACGATGATTGGAAGCATAACATTATGGAATACATAATACAATACAAAATTATACATGGAGATGTATAATTTTTAGAATATGAACTGGAAATAGGTGTTTTAATTAGGCTTTGGAAACAATTCAACATAACAAATCACTCAGCTTATTTAAATGCCCTTTCAGTCAGCGGAACCTTCATTTGCAGCAGTACTTTTCTACAACACCTAAAATTTACAGTGTACTGCTCTGCATTCAGGAAGGCATCAAAAGCTAAGTGAAATATTACTCGTGATTTTTAGTACCAGAACTACAGGAACCTTAGGGCTTAACCCAAAGCTTATTAAAGACAAAATTATTGCAGATTTTAGCAAACTTTGAAACAGGAGCTTTATTTTGAAGATGAGAGAAGAAATTCCGAAGTATCTTTATAGGACATACAGTATATATGCAATCACTTATCTCTCTCCAAGGAAATGAATCAGTAAAGAAAAAACACGACTAAGATGACAATTTGAGATGTCTAGCTTCTCTAACAGTGAAGCTAGCTATTTTTCATGCTAGACATGAAAAATAGCATTAGCACAAAGTGCTATTTTTCAATGAAAATTCATACCTTCAAACATAGACAGATGGAATTATTTCCATGAAACTGATTTTATGGTCCTTACACTGCAGTCAGTTTCAGAGAGAACCCCCTCTTCTTAGGACATTGAATTTCAATTTAGTAAGACATCAAGAAAAAAAAAGGAGCCTACAGAGAGCTCAAAGAAAACACTCACAATACAGACATGGTTTGAAAATATAGTTGTTGCTGTACTGAGGCAAAGTTACAGCGACTAACACCACCTTTGAGTTCCGAGACATCTATATTGCAGGGACCCTGGTTTCTGTAAAAGATGATGGCACCATAAGTACCTTAGAAGACCCCATCCACTATCCACTCCAGAAGTTTATCCACATTTCCGACATTCAGGGCAGACTCAGTGCTGCTGTCAGCAAAAGATCTAGGACTTCACGGTTGTTTTTTAGGATATCAGTTTAGAATACTTTTTATATGCAAATGTAGTAATACATTTTTATATCACAATCGCATACTTTGTTCTCTTCTGGCATCTTACAAGAAGGTTGATTGACTTTTTTCCCCTGATATAAGCTATTTGAGTTGCCTATATTGCAGTTTAACATCTAATGTTTTCAAAAATCTTACAAAATAAAAATAAAACATTTACCTATTCCACTGATTTCTACACAGCTTTAAGTAATCCTTGTCCTATGACTGCTCTTAATATATAGTTGAGACATCTTTACATTCGTATAAATTACATAATATAAATTACATATAGATTACATTTAGTACTGTATAAATGCTATTGTGTGATACACAGGAATAAATTGTTTTGGTTCCTCATCAAGACCACATGAGAACTCCATACACAAACCACATTTTCTACGTGACACCAGAAATTACTTTGGCTCATTTTTTGTACTTAAAAGTCAAAATAGGGAGAGACGATTACCAAATTGGAATCTAAACGGGAAGTCATGAAACGTGTGGTGAATATTAACGGATCAGATCATATTCCTCAAGTTTAACAAACTATTTTGGTGTTATGCTGACCTCTAAAAGACTGTTCCAGAACCTTCCAGCGGTGGGTGTTTTATAAACAATGTGAGGTAGCCCACATAAAACAGCTGTACGTTATATTCACTTCACAGATAAAGTGAATCACAGAATGTTTAGGACATTGCTCAAGGTCAAATACTAAATCAGTAACTAAAGTGAGAAATGATCTAACTTTGATATGATTGTTCTAACCACTACCCAATACTTCCAATTTGATTTTAAACAACAGTATCATTTAAACAACTGCAACTACAAACATGTTGGGTTTGCGTGGCAAGGTTTTGGCAGTCGGGGAGGCTACAGGGGTGGCTTCTGTGAGAAGCTGCTATAAGCGTCCCCTATGTCTGATAGAGCCAAGGCCAGCCAGCTCCAAGATGGACCCACTGCTGGCCAAGGCCGAGCCCATCAGCAACAGTGGTAGCACCTCTCTGATAACATATTTAAGAAGGGGAGAAAAAAAAACTTGCACAACTGCAGCCAAAGAGAGGAGTGAGAATACATGAAACAACTCTGCAGACACCAAGGTCAGTGAAGAAGGAGGGGGAGGAGGTGCTCCAGGTACCAAAGCAGAGATTCCTCTGCAGCCCGTGGTGAAGACCATGGTGAGGCAGGCTGTCCCCCTGCAGCCCATGGAGGTTAATGGTGGAGCAGATATCTACCTGCAGCCCGTGGAGGACCCTACGCCAGAGCACGTGGACGTGCCCGAAGGAAGCTGTGACCCTGTGGGAAGCCTATGCTGGAGCAGGCTCCTGGCAGGACCTGTGGACCCATGGAGAAAGACTGTGACCTTGTGGGGGACCCACACTGGAGCAGTCTGTTCCTGAAGGACTGCACCCCGTAGAAGGGACCCACGCTGGAGCAGTTCATGAAGAACTGCAGCCTGTGGGGAGGACTCACATTGGAGAGTCCTCCTGAGAGTCCTCCTCACATGGAGGACTGTCTCCCATGGGAGGGACCCCACACTGGAGCAGGGGAAGAGTGGGAGGAGTCCTCCCCCTGAGGAAGAAGGAGGGGCAGGTACAACATGAGATGAACTGACCGCAACCCCCATTCCCCGTCCCCCAGCACCACCTGGGGGGGAAGAGGTAGAGAATTCGGGAGTAAAGTTGAGCCCGGGAAGAAGGGAGGGATGGGAGGAAGGTGTTTTAAGATTCGGTTTTATTTTCTCATTATTATACTCTGATTTAATTAGTAATAAATTAAACTAATTTCCCCAAGTCAAGTCTGTTTTGCCCATGACGGTAACTGGTGAATGATCTCTCCCTGTCCTTATCTCGACCCACGAGCCTTTTGTTATATTTTCTCTCCCCTGTCCAGTTAAGGAGGTGGAGCACTAGGGTGGCTTTGGTGGGCACCTGGCATCCAGCCAGCATCAACCCACCACACTTATTAATCAAGAAAAGAGGTAGCTCTCTCACTTAATTCTGCCCCAGCCCCAGTATTCAAGAACTGTTCATTTGCAAGGGGGCAAAAGATAGAAGGAGGAAAAAAAATGCTGGGACAGGGAAACCTATCCTGGGAAAGAACACCAAACAGTTGCATAATTACACACTAAGCGGGTAACAACATTGTGCCTCATATCTAACCAAGTAGCTTGGCATACTTACACCCAGCACACGCCCTGTCGTGTTTTACTACCTACATGCAAGCATATGTACCCATGATGAAAATCAAGGTACCAATTACATAAATATGTTTTAATCCTTTAAACTCGAACCATTACCTGACAGTTGGATAAGCAAAATATTATATAGCACCACTTCAATGAAGCATAACATTTAGCAAAAGAGAATGCACATAGCATGAATCATGTCAGCATCGTTTAAACCAAACACTATGGCGGCCCAAGACACTAAAAAATAATGGACAAAACTACTTGCATTTCCACAACCAAAAGTAAAAAAAAAAAAATTCCTGTACTTGCTACCTTCTATTAGACTTAACATCAAGCCAATCGGATGTATTCACCTCTGTAGCTCTAGCTTGTAAGCGGGCACGTAGTTCCTTCTCTTTGCCAATGAACCATTCTTCCCATGGTGAAAGATTATCTTTCAAAGGTGACTCTTTCTCCCCCCCTGCTATTTCAGAGTCTTCAGCCTTCCTGAATTAAAAACAAGAAATGTAAAAGAATATTATCTGTAATATATTTGATTGAAAAGTTAAGCAGTGCTACTGCCTTGAAAAATGACATTTCTTTTATGGCCTATTGTGACAACAATGACATCATTTTTCTACTTGCTTAGTAATCTCCAGAACGGATAAATGGCATTTATAGTGCACCTCTGACCATCCCCCTTACATTCTACTTATTAAATTCTAGCTTGTTAGAGATTTTTTTTTCCCCCTGTTCCAAACTGTGGAACAGATTCAAGCATTACCTTTTATGAACTAAACAAAAGCTAACACCAGAAACATCAGAGTATCACCTTCCTTCTCACATAAGGAAACCAAGGGAAATCAGAGATTTAACATTAACATCCTGTCCTTGGTCACAGAGAGGCTCCATGTATCAAGTGGTCTTTAGCACGAGCAAAGGATAATCAAGAATATTTTTTCTTCCTTCAAGTCCTATAGAATTGGATTCATGATATCCGGCAGCCTCAGCATTAAGAGTCCATTTGCTCTAATAGGTAAAGTTTTCCACCCTAAAAAGCTTTCACAGAAAACATACTTAAGAAATATGGCTTGCGTACAATACTTGACGATGTTATACAAGGTTCTATTAGACTTTTAATAGGATACCTTGCATAACTCACTCATAACTTCTTTACTCATGAATAATGCAGCAATCCTAGCCCCAGGCCAGAAATATCTTTTATAATATTTTATACATGTACTATCTCATAAGTAAGACAGTATATTAGGCTCTAAGTGAACAAAAATTGAAAACATGCCAATAGATTTCTTTATAAGATTTCTTCTGTCTTATACAGAATTTTTTCTTAACAACAAAACATTGAAACTAGTCTTCACTTTAGTATTTATATGGACGTATGGGCTCTGGAAATACCTACCTACGTACACACTTCCCTACAGTGAGTAATTCTGTTTGCTGAATTCAAGCTACAGAAGAGGCATCCAAACAAGCATATTATGTTAATGCTTCTGAAAGAAATCTTTTAAGCATAAGATATCTGGTTTTCAATATAAATTATCAATAAGTTATCAATATAAAAGTATTACGTATTCACAGGGAACAGCAATACTCTGTTGCAAAACATTTTATGCCCCAGTAATCTTTAGAATATATTTCTGCGATACAAAGCATCTGGGGACAATGTCAGTGCTAAGGAGTTTTGTCCCACTTTCCTCCATTGTTGTTACCCACATGTGTGTGCGCTAACATGACTGTTCGCTGGTCAAGCTGTGACACGTCCAGGGGAACCGATTCATGCTGAAACTACCCTGGAAAAGGGTTGTTTTCCCCACACAGAATCAGCCCCCAACCCTCTTTATACTGTGCTGCCACAGAGATGTAGCACAACGGAACTGACAGCACACCCTGACACACAGACAGTGCACGGACAGAAGCAGCACAGGCCAAGCACTCCCAAGCCCAGCATCGTCCAACACATTCTGCTGCACCCTAGGGCTTTTATGCTACAGCGTTAACAAAGCCCAAAAATTTAACAGAGACAGTTCTTAAACAGGTACATATAATAAGGGATGCAACTTAAGAATGCATAGTAACACATTTTGTTAGAAAATAACTCTCTGAAAGTTTATTGAAGATAAGGATAAAAGTATTGTGCATTCAAATTCAGGAAACCAACGCAACTTTGTCCAGACTTGACATTTTGGGCAGGGATACTTCCTCAATACATTCTTTTGCTGTGCACGATTTGCATTATGGCACCTTGCACTAGAATAATGCTGACATATTAGACCAACCTGAGAAAAAGTACTAGTGGAAGGAATGAATTAAGAAAAATAATATTTACTATGTGTTTTCTTGTATCAGTAGTTATAAAGTTAAAGCTGTTAACTTCTCAAAAAATAATTCACAGTAATAAATTAAAAACTTACTGTATACAAGTAAGAAATAACAGAAAATAAAGTTTAAACAGAGGAAAACACAAGCTCAATACGAAGAACTGTTAGGAGAAACATTTCTCTTCTTCTGCAGTACTGTGTCTAAAGCTCCCAGATTGCACCGGAGCACAGACTGGAACTCAATCCTTCTCAGTGTGCATCCCAGCCACCGGTCGCACTCTCCCTGGCACACTGATGATGTATTTCGAGCCACACAGACCCTGAATTTCATGGGATCATTTTCTGAAATGCTAGCATGTTCACAGCTACGACCTTCCTCAGAATAATTAAAATAACAGACTTCGTAAAGCGCCACATTCTCAAGTGCACGTTTCTTTTTAAATAAGTATCTTAAATCAAATTAGATACATTTGGCATTAGAACTGAAGTCTGAGTAATAGAAAACACTGTGATTATCATTTACCATGTAGTCACTTAAGTCGCACCATCAAACATTACACTGATCCATAATGAAAGTATGAAAATGCCTAACACCATTTCACAAAGCCTCATTTTCAGCCTCTCTCTTTTGCAAATATTGCATTTCCCACGTTAAATGTCCGCCTCCGGCTAATTTTTGTGTAGTTTTAAGAGGACAACAACAACAAAAAGACTCTTTGAGAGAGCATGTGCATATGTAGGGGGGTAGTGGCTGTGTAAGAAGAAGTGTTTTTTATTATTACACTTTTGAGATCTTGGCAGTTATACACGGAAGCTGCTATATGAACATTTGGTAGACACTTACTACAACACAGCAGCAGTATTATTCAGATGCAGTGTCTGCATGAGTGAAGTATATATTGTGCCCGCAGTTTCATGAGATTGTTCTAACTCAGGCCCTAACAGAGGTTGTCTTCAGTTGCATCTTACCGCTGCCAGGGAATACTGCAGCAACAGGCCCAAAAATTGAGAGCTGTTTCAAGTAGCATCTCAAGCTGCAAAGACATGTAGTAGTTTGAGCTGACAAGGTACGTGAACAAAATTGCTTATTGGGAAGGAGTAAAAGGAGAGGTAACAGAAAACCTGAAACAGGAGGGACTATAAACTGGCTAATACCTTTTGCACTCTGAAGCTTCCATTTGAACACTTTCCCTGGACTTCTAGCACCTTTTTCAACAAATGCTTGTAAGAAAAGTTCAGTGTGGTCCACATTCCTTCACTACTCTGCGTGGAAGTTTGAGAACGACCTGGGAACCCTGCACCCCGTGAAGCTCAGCTGTCCTTCCCTTACCCCCACTGGCACTTTTAGCTCAGTTCAGTCTTGCTAGTTACATCCACCATCAGTTACTGCGCAGATCTGTGACACTTCCATTGCAAAGGTCGTATCCCAGAATGAGACAGGCAGTCCCGGCTCTTTCCCCTTCTATTTTAAAGGCAGGAACAAAAATTATTCTCCTGTTAGGCAGAGGAGATCCCAAGGGAAAGAAGGCAAATTAAGTTTGCATATAATTAAAAGGGAATGAAATTAAGCCACTGGAACAAGAACTGTGCAATGCATACACACAAAACTGACTCTGGATATAGCTATATACACTAGGCAAAATAGCCCTTTAGTCTCTAAGAACATTTAAAAGGCTGACAGGAACGGCTGTAGCTTTTTAACTTGCAAACACCCTGAGGCCCAGGTCAACAGCTTCTAGATAGTTTACAAACCCATGAAAATACTCAACTGCCCACAGAAAAGACTGCCATCACCTGCGACTTCTCAAGATATCGTAAAAAGGGAACGAGGTGCCTAAAGCGCTTATCTATGCAAACAAATTACGCTTATGTGAAATAATCTTCCGTCCCCAACGAAGGCCTCAAGCGGAGGGAGGCGAGCACGGGAGTCCGGCTCCTCACGCAAGGGGCGGCCCCAAGCTCCCTGCTCGAACCTGGGCCCAGACGCAGGGGTTACCTATCCCCGCGCCGGCTCCGCGAGGCCGCCGCCCGCTCCTCCTCCTCGCCGCTCGGGGAGCTGGGGCGGGACGC
>NW_008824186.1:4605614-4658463 GCF_000699105.1 Pygoscelis adeliae | reverse complement strand
GAGGGAGGAACGCCGGCCCAGGGGAGGCAGCAGGCCCTGCAACCGCCTGCCTGGTCACCTCCACGGTGATCACCGAGACTCGCATATGCTAATTTATATGAACTCTTTACATCTGTTCTTTCGTACTTAATAACATTTTTGCACATTTACCAGTTCAATAAACAGGAACCAGCAACCTCATCTGCAGATGATGATTCCAATACATCAGAAGAAGGTAGCTTAGCATTTTCTAACAGCCACGTCAAAGTTTGTAATCTATCCTTATATTAAACTGCACCATCCCATTTCAGTCCGCACAATTAGAATCTTGTTTCTGATTTAAAGTTCTAAAGACTTTTGTTTTTCATACACCTCTGCTAGGCTAACAGTGTCCTTTCCCTTCCCTCCTATCAGTTAACTCTCCACTGAGTCTACAACTGTTCGTTCTAAATAAAAGTTTTGTTTTTTTTTTTAATACATTCCTGTCCTTTCTTGTTTGCCACTAGACACTTTGTCAGTATTCCACCATGGTTCCAAATCCCAGGAACACAGTCCCTCTTCACGGCCGATGTTGGGCCACCTTGACTGCCTTTTTAGCCAAATCCTTAAGCAAGATCAGCAACAATCGTATATATGACCAAAGCTTTTCATTGCCTTCGAATCTCATCTACCAAGGAGATAACCACTGACTAGCAGTGCATAGCTTTTTATAACTTCATTGAGTCATTTTGCTGTGGCTGACTAAGCAGAAGGGTTACTGATATTAACGATAATAGAAGTTTGAAAGTGGTTGTAAATGTGGTTGCTATATTGATATAATTGTTCTTGCCAAGATTCTCCAGGTAGGTGATTAAACTCACCTACAAGAATACAAGAAATGTATTTTTAGTGGGATAGGCAAGTTGAAATATAAGCAACAGTATTAAAAATGCTTTGTCTGAAATGGGAAAGTCATTTGTGACATTTGTGGCAATTGACTTGCCATAAAAATTGAATTTCACTGGTTCAATGATATAAAAAGGCCATCAAACCTACACAACCATTGTGTGTGCCTAGACACCACCAAAAATGAGTGCCATAAGGTGTGAGACATTTCAAAGCCATCATTAACAGTCCTAAAGAACACCCAAATGATCATACTCGGGAATTTTAAGATGGGCTGTTTGGTGCTTGGGCTGCAGATTCACGGGCATCCGAATCCATCATTTCTCTACTGAGAGGGCTGGATCTCTCCCGTCTCTCAGGAGCACATACTTCTCCCTCCCTCTTGCTCTCCGGACCCTTCACTGAGCCACATTACCTTACTTACATAGTAGAAAAACATCCAGCTCTTTGGCCTAGCAACTTGCGGGCTGGTCTGAGCAAGTTAAAGCTCAGGGAGACGTCTGACAAGCGCTGAGGCCAAAACAAGGCAAGTACCAGAAGTGCACGGCCACAAAGCAGAAGAAAGGGAGAGGCAGAGGTGAGGTGTGAGGGATTTCCCCCTTTCAGCAGTGGAGCTTCTTAATTTGGCTTACCATCTCATGGGAACTGCAGTTTTGGCAGCTTGGAGAAATATCATCATGGTTTCTGTAAGGAAAAAAATGAATGTTACCCTATAGCTGATAATATGTGCTGATAACCAGCTGATCATCTGGAATGGTTTTCCAGCAAGCTGAAAAATACAAAATAGGCCTGAATGAATCTCTGATCTAAGCACTCCTATAATATTGACTACATCGTCATGCAGCAAATCGATATTCATGATGTTAAAATAACTCTAGCCACTTGCGGTAAATTGTTGAGCTGATCATCATCAAATAAAAATTCAAGTATTACTAGTTAGAGTCTCTAACAGACAACAAATTACACCTGTTAAAATAATTTAAGCTGACAATTCAGGTATTGGAAACAGCAGAATACCACTAGAACCTGAATTTCGTGCCAAGTAAAGTTACAACAAGAAAATTTCAAATCGGACCGAATTCTTAGGACACAAGGTGCACGATGCAATGCCTCAGCTTTGTTAAACACAAACCATCTATAGTTTTACATGAACATCTGTGTATGTGCTGCAGGCAGCTAAGAAGTAAAAGAAGTATAAAAGTTGTTTACTACATGGCTAAACAAGCACTGTCAGCAAAGCTTCACATCATGGCGGGCATGAAAACTTCCAAGTCTTTCAACAGGCTGCAGACCAAGGTAATTTCAAAACATCTTACGAAGGCTTGAAAACCTCCCCCGACCTTAAAGTCCATTTCATAGCAAAAACTGGCAACAGTCTTAAATGAATAGAAAAAGGAAAAAAGATGTCCTGTCTTACTGAATTGAAGAATTCTGGAGCTCACTGCACTTGGGCATCTCTCGCTTCTGATGAAGCCCCACAGCTGTTCATCTAGCATGGCCAGAAACTATGACATGGATGTCTCAAGGCAAGGCAGCAGCCAGCTGCACTCGTGCCAAAGACACAAACTTTTGAGTCTTTCTCTTCCCTCCCTGTATTATTATACGGAATAAGATAATTCCTTGGGGATTCAAGAACAGGAATGGGGCAAACAGCATCTATTAACAAACCTTAGTATTGTGACAAGGTACCAGAGTTTATGCATTGAAACTGCCTATACAGAGGGTGGCAAAAGCCAGTTCACCTTTCGGGGAATTAAAGCATCGTTAGTGGAATGGCAGAAGCATTTGACAAGAAGTGAAAGTATAAAATAATATCGCCGTTACCCCTCTTCCTACTGTTCTGCCCAACTTGTGAAGCCAGCTCCACAGTCACTGCACCCTAGTTAATACAGGCAAGGTAAGAGCCCAAACGTCATTTCGTAAAATACTAACGATTGAAACAACAATCCTGCAGGTTCAGGTACACAACTCCTATGGCCATAGAAGGACCGACAAGCAGACAAATGGCACGTTACAAGGACATACTTCATGGCAAAACCTTAATTCTGTGAACTTAGTGCCATAATAGGAAAGACTGCCTCTAAAAAGCATCTGCCATGGCAGGAATTAAGTGCCAACACTGCTAAAGCCTATGGGCAAAAGCAAACTGACACAATGAAGCACAAAAGTTGCCACAAACAACTGAGTGTAGTGAATATATATACACACCCTCCTCTGGTTGTTATCATTGTGAAAAATCAGCCTAATTTCTCACCAAAGAAATGACAAAAACTGAATTCAGTCTTTCAGTGCTCACTGAATCAACACCATCATAGACCGTGGAATAAGTGCTTTAAGCTACACAGCAACAGGGAGTTAAATTCAGAGTAAACACAAAGCGATATCTTCACAGACCTACATTTTCTGTTTGTTCAGTCATGCCAATCAGCGTGTCTGAACATCCAAATGCTCCTGACAAATTGCTCACAAGTAATCCCTAATTGTCATCCACAGTATTTGAAAAACCATTCTACATGGAAAGTGATGTCAAGAAAGCAATTTTACAGGTAACAAACACAGAAATGAATTAAATTCTAGGCATAAATCAACTACCCTGAATCACTAACTACCCAGATTTGACAACTCTCTGAAATATTTGAACTTGCTAACTCTTCTTTATGAAATAGTTGAATTTTAAAAATTCAACTGTAATCTGATCAACTCAGTCTCCGAAAACATAAGAGCCATCAGAAGGAAACCTCTCAGTTCAACTTGATCAACACTAGCCAGATTCAATTAAAAGAATCAGATGAGATTGCTTTCAGATGTAATGTCTAGTTCCACACTTGCATTCAGGAACACAGAAAAAGCATAAAAATAATCCTACTGAAAAAAAAACCGTACTAAATTTAGGCACAAACTAAGGCTTAGACAACATGCCTTAAGTTTGTTGTCTAAGCATACATTTATGAAGAAAATAATGTATATCTTAATTTTACTTTCAACCTGGAAAAAAAAATAGAAAATTTGAACCAAATGTAGTCAAATTTAAGAAGTCTTCCCGAGTCTTCAGATTTTCCTGTGTGGGGAAAAACAGTGCAGGAGCCATGGCAGTGAGGAAGAAAGCTACTTGGCTCCACACTCAGTATCAGAGCCGAACGAGCACTGCCTATACTCATCTGCTGGCTATTTTTGTGCCTGCGTTTGTAGTTCTGCTTGACTAGAGGCTGTGAAATCTGAGAGGTCTTGGATTGCTTCAGTTTTCCTTCACGGTACAGTGTATTCTCATCTTTGCAATACCCAGCCCAGATGCTGTTGATTGCAGATGTGGAGCCATCTGCTTTCAAGGAATGAGGCCTTGAGAAGGTGAGAATTTCTCTCTTGGTTAGGGGAATGTGCAAGAACTCTATGAAACACATTTATATTCAAATCCCATCTTTTTGAATCAATAGCAGGATCTCCTCAACTCCGTTGTTTTACATTAGTTGGAGATCACAGCCCTGCTGCTTTTGAACAGCCTTCCGTTGGTCAGCTAGCTTATGCATCTGCACAAAGTCTTATCTCTTTTAAAGCTTCAGTTATTAACAGATTTAGTTGTTCATTTTTGGGCTGAAATTTTCAAAAGACACTTATAGGTTATACTTTTGTTACCGGAAACCAGTGAGACACTTCGTATTTTGTTACCCTCAAATCTAAATAATTTCCCCTACAGTAAATGCCACAGCGACCGGTAACTAGTATTTCTTAGGTAAAACCTAAGTTATGGTATTTTATAGTAGTGTAGTGCCATGAATGCAACACATGAAATGTGTCCATTCAACCTCCAAGTTCTTACAGTATACAACCGTAAAGACAACAGTAATTTGTGATGTATTATCCCATTTCAGATTTAATTAATTTCCTTATTTACTGAATTATCTTCAACTGAACTCTAAAAGTAAATCGGTCAGATTCTACTGTACGATATGTGAAAGGTAATATTAAAAAAATCTCTTGCTACAAATAAACTTCTTAAGCTAGCAGTAAAAGATCAAAAGCATCTATGTAATTAAAAATTATTAATTTGAGAGTAGGTATGGAACAAACTCTGCATTGTGCTTTTAATTAAAAAGATTACCCTGTAAATTAAAACTGAAGGCTTAAAAATAGTAATCAAGGTCAAAAGAATTATTGGAGAAAAGTATCTTTGTATAACATTGAAATTTCCGAGTAAATTTATTAATAAACACAGGAAATTCTACTGGAAAGAAATGAAAAAGGGCAAAAGGGATCTAGACCAAAAAGTTGTTAAGTAGATGCATAAAAAGGCTCCATTTCAAATTAAGAGATCTCACCAGCCTACTGCCACAGAGCGGGCTAATAGCTGTCCGTAAGAAATTACTCTTAAGGGGGGGAAAGGTAGGGAACACCTTAGCAACAACTTCGGCAATTTTATTTGTGACTCTGTCCCCCTGCAGAAAGCTGCTTCCTCACAACAGCAGATGAGGAAGGAAAACAAACAAACAAACAAAATGTTCTCCTTGCCATAAGTTTTCCTTTATTTAAAGTCAACAGCAAATTATTTTTGCCTGCTAAATCCAGCGTTGGGAGCTCAGTACAACAGTTGTTTAGAGGGGTTTAGAAGCAAGGTATGTGACATTGTTCTTGCAGTGACAGTTTCAGCTAACTTGACTCCAGGAAATCAGAGGATTTCTTTCCTGCAGACACCCCAGAAGAGTAGAACTTCTGAATTTTCAAGTTGTTTGAGTTATCAAAACTGAAATTAGGAAGCTTTGCCTAGCTGAGGAGATGGCTGCCCGGGTGACAGCTCTGAAAGCCACTTGTACAGAGGTAACCGAAAAACCGCACACATTACTAACACAGCACAGCTTTAAGGCGAGTTGTCCCCACGTATTTGGTACTGCTTTTGGAGCGGGGAGGACAGTGAGCGAGTTCTCAGTGGATGGCTTTCTATTGCAGCTATGAACATATGAACATTATGCCCTGCTACCGAGATCAGCTTGTCCAGCAAAGACACGACAAAGGAGGCATTAAATACCTGGTGGCTGGATTTCTCCGGGTTCTCCTTGTATGATCGTCCATGGGTGTTGGGCACGTGGTGATGCTGAGGCAGGCAAGTTTTGCAGCACTGCTTCTCGACGGGTTGATTTTAGTAGCCAGTGCCTGTATTCTTTCACCTCTACCAGCAGATAAAACCTGTGTGTGTTGGAAGACACTGGGCTGACTGCATTAAAAATTAACCGTTAGCATAACTGTAACTTCAAAAACATATCGATGTATAAATTAAATACTGTAACTCCAAATGGACCGCATCTGAGCATTTTAATAGCATTTTACTGAAGACTCATTTGTAAAACAGAAGAAGAAATAAATCCATAACTCAGGAACATTGTTTGAAATTGATAGTTGGATTTCCTTCCCTACCGATCATGAAATGGCATCTGACATTTATTGTCCTTTTTGAGAAGTATTCTCCTTACCTGTGACTGGTTGGCCAACAGAGGCAGTGTGGAACAGACTGGGACTCTTACAAAACTGTGGCTAAAAAAACCCCCCACAACTCAGCATGGAAATAGTATCAAAACCAAAATCATCATCTCTATGATTTTACAAGCCATACTAAAAACATTTCAACTCAAATACAATATGCAATAATGTCTTTATTAAAGAGATTGCTTTATAAGAGGGCAAACACTTCTCTGAAGGTTTTAACCTTTTGCATGCCAAGAGTCAGCATTAGTCCGAGATCATAAATCCACTTGTAAATTGGCAACTTTCTTACTTCGCTGGCAATTCTTTCCCAAAGTTCTCACCACACGTAGTGGAGAGCAGATGACACGTTATTCATGCTCAATAATTTTACATGTGCACCATTTTCAGCCTTAACTTTTGAAAAACAGAGATAAATAACAATCAATATTCACGTATCCTTTATTTGCTTTCAGTGTAACATTCCATGCTAATTGCAGATGTAATATTCATGAGTGTAAATATAAGAATTAACAACTCTGGGTTGGTTTTCTTCTCTTTTGTTTTTACATGTGAATATTTTGGCTTACAAAATTAACAGCATACAGTAAATAATCCTCCCATACTTTATACAAACTACATGATTTTGATATACAAGGATTCTGTTTTTATTACAGTGACAATATACAACCATGTCTATTTACAACGCAAAAAGTATATAAACCACATTTTAAACATTCTGCTACTGGCAGCCACTATTGTTTAGGAGGTAGCTTTAATTAACAAAATGAACTGAAGCCACATTTCCCATCATGTGTTCTATCAAATAATTTACAATACAAAGATAAAAATTCATTGTATGAACAGTATATACAGTTTAATTCTCAAAACAGCAATCTAGCTTTAAATCTTAATGTCTCCAGAGTAACTGGGATGGCAGTGGATTTGCTCTTGATTTAGCATATTGTTCAAGAAACATACATAATTACTTAATCATGCATCCATAACTTTATATCAATCAGATTTCAAACTAAATATAGATAAATGGATCACTGATTGTACTTAAATCATTTGGGTCTCAGGACTTGAATGGTTTAAAAATAATGCACTGATTTACATGAAAACCAGTGACTTTGCACAGTGCACTTCACTCTCGGTAAAATAATTGGCAAAAACGCTTTTCTTTTATTGCAAAATTGTTTTCTGTTTTTCCTCCATTTGCTAAAATCTCAGTCTATTCGTAGATATTATCGGGGTGCTGTAACATTCAACAGGCCGCAGAGTATTAGCCAGTCTTTCTGCAAAGACATGAGCTGTATACATGGACAGCACTGCTAACGCCCTCCCCACCCCCCCGATGCATCAATATTCCTTCCAACAGTGTGACCCGACTGCATAATACTGAAGAAAGTTGCTGTGGTTCACCTGAAGTAATGCATCATCACTGGAAAAATATGTTCAACCCTCTTATTCCTGACAGCTGTTAACATGCTTATTTCCTAGTCTACAGATATTGTGATTACAAGTGCTTCATTGTAACAAAACCTTTTTTTAAAATTGAACGTTGGCTTGAAATACAAAACAAACATGGTATTCCTATATTGCTGTCACAGTTATGTTTGGGAGAATTAATCCCTTTTTTGGCCCTGCAGTAAAATTCATCCTGAGATTCAATGCTGAATACACTATACAAAGCTAGCAAGAGAGTTCCTTGCTTAATTATAGAAAAGTCACATTTAAAAATATTTTTTTTAATATTAAACAGCTGTCCTTTATATTGTGCTTTGGCAGAAAAAAAAAAAAAGAAAAAATCAACAGAACTTACCTTGCTAACAGCAGAAGCAAAGTACAACTGGAGTACAACGTGGAAACACACCATTAGCATGTAAAAAACTGTGTAAAAGAAACCACTATTGCATGGAAAGAGTAAAAATATTGGGTAACAGATTTGGTTTACCAATTATTTACAGTCAGGGCAATTGATTTATTTGTTTAATTATTTTCAAATGTATGGCTCAAGAAGTTACTGCCCGCTTCCCTTCTTTACAAATGACACTAAACGATGATTACAAAAGTGCTTCCTGCTCGAAAGGTCAAAACAGGCAACAGTCTACGAAGCGTTATACCTCTTCATTAGAGCAGCTGATGGCAAAAAGCCTTTTCAGTCTTTAACTCTTGGTATGTTGTAGGCATAACGAACCAAAGGGAATCCTCGGCTTTGGTAGAAACACGCACGGCCGCAGGCCTGCACTTGGTCTGAGCTGTCCGACACGAAGGAGTCGTCCTCGTCCGCGTAGTCGGAGTGGGCTGACTGGGTGCCACAGTCCGACCAGTAGCCATCCGGCCGTTGGCAAGGCACCACTGCCAGCGTGGGGCAGCTGTGTGATTTTATTAAATGTTTACAGGGCACGGGCTTGGATAAAAGGAGCGATTCGCAACATTCACACACGGCGATGTTACCCTGCAAGTGGGTGTACACGCCACAGTCGTAGTAAAAGTCCTGCGTCACGCAGCCCCCTTGAGCGTTGACGGCAATTGCTACCGCTCCGTTCTTCCTGGTCATATGGCGCCTGAGCAACTTCCAGTCTTCCTTGAACTTTGGGTTGAAGAATACGTACAGAACTGGATTCAGGCAAGCAGGTAACGGGAAAAATATCAAAGTAACAGACTTCATGATTTCAGGGCTGATAGAAATTGCAGTGATCAACGGTGCAAATGAGAAAAACGCAACGGGGCAGAAAAAGATGCAGTTCGTGAAGATTAGCCAAGCGACATGCTTAATCATGCTGGACTGCGAGTTTTCGGAGAGGTCCTCTTTTTCCAAGTTGCAATACAGTTTAGTGTAGATAATAGCCATTAGCAAAAATGCTAATGAATTCAGGAGCACTAAAGTTACTGTGAAACCTAACGAAGGTGTTTCTCCAGTGGGGAAGGGCAAGCAAAGGGGTGATGCCGAGTACTCCGCTTTATAAAAAAGTGGTAAGCATCCTGCTACCACAGCACACAGGAAAGCAAAAACTGCTGCAATTTGAAATTGTTTTTGGCGATTGCTTTTTCCCTTTTTAATGATCTCCTTCGCAGAGAAGCTCCGTTCAACAGCTGCCAACATCAGGAAAAAAATGGCACTTTCTGACGAAAAGACTGCAAGAAACCCAGCAACTCTGCAACCACTGCCAGTCTCCCACCATATGCCAAATTCGGCAAATCTTCCCCAAGAGACAGCATCCAAGAAAGTTAAAATACCAGTATAGACTCCCATAAATAAGTTAGAGACAGAAATCAGGCCTATAAACAGTTTGGAAGATGGCAATGGAGTACAGGATGCAAATATTGTTAACATGACAAGCAGGTTGAAGAACAAAGCAACCAAAAAAATAAACCAGACAGTAAGTCGAATCATCCAGCTGCCCAATAAATATTCACAAGGCTTAAAAGCACCTAGAAGAGAAAAAAAAACAAAAACAGAAAGACAACCAATTTAGGAAAAAAATCGTGCCTTAATAAGCAAGATTTTCAAAAGGTATTACAAGAGCACTCCTCATTAATTCATGAATAGAGTACACAGCTGAACTGCTAAATAGGTCAGTTGAAAGTAAACTATTCTGCTGAAGCTATTTACTAATTAATTATGCCTGAAATAATAATTACTGCGATGAATGGTCACTTGAGAATACTTTGTATAAACAAGCTAGCTAAACAAACTTAATTACCTTTTGGCTACTCAAAATAGCACCTAAATACTTTTTATTTTCTTTAGATTTCATACTTCATTAAAAAGGTTGGTAACAAAATAAAAGCAAATGTTCACAACCGACTTATAAAGAATTTTTTAGAAGTAACATGTTCTCTCAAAAAATGATTCACAAACATGTCTTCTGGAGTAACTTTTGGTCACAAGGAAACATCTGTAAAACAGCCGACAAATTCGATTTAATCAGCTTTAATAGGGACAGGAATTCACCACAAGCCCTCTCCCCCACCCTCGTCACTGAAAGGCACTGTGAGCTTGGAAGATCATATAGGAAAAATGAATTTTTTTTTTCTTCTTCGTCTTTTGCCACTTAAAAAAGCTTAAATAATAAAAAACGTCCAACAAGCAAAACAATATGAGGCGAGACAAGGAAAAAAGGTCACTACTACTGCTTACCCTTCTAATCCTTCTAATTGCTATTTATTCCATAGGGAAATCCTACTGATTTTAAGTAACAATTAGAAGAGTTTAACCTCTCCTACATCCCCATTAGGCACTGCTAATTGTCCAAAGCACAATAGCTGGGGATCTCTCCCTGCAGTCGGGCACTCTGGGAGCTGAAGGCAGAGCAGAAAAAAACCAAACTGTTCTGCCACCTCGGGCTGGAGCTTCTGAGCCGGATTCAGCCAACGACTCCCGGCTCTGCACAGCTCATGCCCTTCCTTTAGGCAGGTGAAAGTAAGTACAACCCATCCCTAAGGCAGGCTGGAGCAACTGTGGAGAACAATTAAACGTCAGTGCAAAAATCTCCCAAGGCCTAAGCAACTTCCAGAATTTACTGAACTGACAAGTCAAAAAAGAATCTTTTTGTTTGTTTAAACAAGCAAGCTTCATTTCTGGGCAAGAAATAATGGTACTAACTCCATTATCAGGCTGGTAAAATCAGCAGTAAAATCCCTTTTTTTGCAGGTATTCCTGAGTAAGACATGCTTACCAGAATAATTATTTTTACAGTACATTCACGTGATGCAACAATACCTGCTAAGCTGAATCTACTTAAAAATAAAAACAACTTCCTATTTTAAGAAATTTTAAAAAGTCAGTGCTGTGCTTCCAAAATCAGTTTGAAGTCTGTTTTTTCGTAGCTGTACAATGAGGTACCTTTAGACAAACAAAACCCACCACACTTTCCTGTTTCTCCCAAGGTCTAACTATGCTTAGAGTTAAAAGTTACTCTCCTCTCTCGCTAATATTCCTAGTCCACCGGAGGAAATCCATGCTCGGAAGGATGAGTTTCGCAGCTTTCAGTGCTATGCTACTTGAGTGCCACTGTTCAGCAATCCATTCCTGCCATTAGGCAAAGTGGAAAGTGGATCTACGAGATGAGCAATGATTCAGAACTTACATGGTGGGTGGAGTGTCCTACTTATGACCAGACGACAGCATGGCATAGAAAACAAGTTGTTAGTATGGGAGGGACTGGTGAAAAACAAGGCAAATTGTGAACTTGTAAAACAAGCCCTTCATTCCTTTCAGAGTTACAGCATCTCTGGCATGGGCAAAAAGAGAGAGCTAAAGGCTTTAAAGATTTAACCCATGTAACACACCATCCAAATTCTCATTCTGTGAACAGGAGATCAAAAGCAAGTAACAGCACTGGTCAAATTGATTCTCAGATCACGGACAGTTACATTAATAACATATTTGACTTTCTGATCACAATTTTTTTTGGCTGTGATCAAGAAATCCTTGCGATATTCTATATACTAAAGCTGGAGCTAGCCCAAAAGATGAAGAGCGAACAGATTTTCATAATGGATGTAAAATACCAGTTTAGGAGAAGAGAATGAAAGACAAACTTGGAAAACCCCTGTTCATCCAGAAGTAACTTCACTGGAAGCATTCTGTTCCCCCACCTATGCGTTCCTGTTTATGCAAACAGGAGGGTACAAGATGTATAGCAGGAATCCTCTAGAGAGCCTGTGGCAAAGGCAAGGAAGTAGGATGCACCACCACAGCAAGCGCTTTAGGAGCTGAGTAGAACCGTGTGTGGAAATTCGCAATACGAGGAAGATAAGCAGAATGGCAGCAATGAAGCTGCCTAGAATGAAAGTATTTGTTTGCAAGATCAAAGACTTTCAACACTCCTGGACTGTTCAAGCCTGAATTGGAGTAGTTCTCGTATGCTAGTAAGACTACTCGTTGCACAAATATCTGTAGCAGTTTAAGATGCTAGTGCCTGCTCCAGCTACTTTTAACAGCCCTCTGCTGCCAATTAATGCAGCTATAGCAGGGCTGCGGAACAGATCACGTGTGCGTTCCTCCTCCTCTCTCCTGCAGACATCAGGCTTAGTTAAAACCACCAATGACAGCCGTTCGAGTTAAGCTTTTAAAGCACAGGCTGACTTCTCACTGAAACAGATGAGCATTCATATAGCCTGCTCCACAGACATCTCTTTGGCAAGAGTAACACAGAATTAGGGGACAGGGCATTAAACACAGCAAGCTCCAAGTAAAAGTATTACAGTTTTGTATGTTCTGCTTACGCTTACTTCTCCAATATAGTGCTGCATGTCTAAAGCTGAGGCAAATCTTTGTGATTGCTCATCCAAAACAACACTGACATCAAATGAAGTTTCACCCAAGCATTGCAGAACTTAATCTTCTGTGCACAGAATGACTACAAGGAATGAAACATGTAATTCTGCAGACAACTATTTGCATAACACCATGCCCGAAGTTCACAATGTGGCCAAAGCACATTATAAGATGTACCTGTTGCTGGTGTACAGTGAATAATAGTCTGTCCCAGTTCCTCATTTTCCTCATTTCTTAGAGCATCTGCATCAGCTGTATCCAAGTAAAAATGAAAAAAGGGTTAGTTGTAGGAATCAAAAAAAGAAGTGAAATGCAGTGAAGCTGCCTAGGACGGAAGCAGTCCTTTGAAAGATCAAATACCTAACACTTCACCAACGTTCAAGCCTTTAACAAGTGGAGCTGTTCTGGTTTGCCATGTAAGGTTGAACGCTTAGCGTGGAAATCACTGCAGCAGTTTGAGTTACTGCTGCCTGTCCCAGCTACTCACAATGCTTTGTAACAAAGCAGCAACATCTTTCATCACCGGGGAAAGATCTATGGGCCTTGAAGTAGACAGTGGAAGGACAAGCCCTTTCTGAACGGGAAGGTCGAAATACTGAGAACCATAAAACATTTTCGTTCTGGCAGAAAATGACAGAAACAATACTGGCAGTTTAGAAATTTTAAAAAAATTGATTTTTTTTTTCCTTAAACAGACAAATCTTACACATTTAGAAAGAACATGGCACTGCCTATCTGTAAGCAGCCACTAAGCACTTTCAGAGACAGCTTTTGTGTCCCTATAAAGATTTACATTTTCCAAATTTCCTTATTCAAAGACAAACACGCACTGTTATTCGGTCTAGTCTGGCCCAAAATAATACTGCCGGTTTAGTACAATGAATCACTTACCCTTCTCACGATCCATCAAGGCACCTTGATCTTGGTGACTGGAATCTTCAGTATTAGAGTTTAAGTAAGAATCACAACCCCAAAATGCACAGCACTGGTAAGCATACGGTACAGAGAGTGACCTGAAATACAGGCAGAACAACAAAGAGTGTTACCCATTGTAACCTGAGTTACACTGAAGCTTCTTTTTGTCACAGTCGCTCATAAAAAACTATTTCAAATTGGATCAGTTGTAACCATTTCTGATGAACTTTTGCGCTGAGATAAAGGACAGGTGATGCATCCAAGTCTTCTCTGCTGCAAGGAGTACGAAGACAATTCTGTGATGTTTAGCTCTCTTTACTACTCATTCTATTCCATATACAAAACAAATTCTGATTGGTGCTTGTGGCATCGCTGTACAAATTAAACTGAAAACTAATTAAGCAAGTTAATTAAAAAGTAACTGTTTTCTAAGAAAGTTAATTCCCAGATGACCACAATATTAAAAATTACATCTTTCCTTCTCACTCTTCATTTTGTGGCCCCAAAATACGATATTTGTTTTTGCTATTGTCTTTTTGTATGTTTGACAGAAATGGTGCATACTATTAATCCTGGTAGAGAAGACGTACAGCTGCATACGGAGTTTTAAGAAGTCCACATAAACAATTAAATAATAGAATCATAGAATCATTAAGGTTGGAAAAGACCTCCAAGATCATCGAGTCCAACTGTCGACCCAACACCACCATGCCCACTAAACCATGTCCCTAAGCGCCTCATCTACACGTCTTTTAAATACCTCCAGGGATGGTCACTCAACCACTTCCCTGGCCAGCCTGTTCCAATGTTTAACCACTCTTTCAGTAAAGAAATTTTTCCTCATGTCCAATCTAAACCTCCCCTGGCGCAACTTGAGGCCATTTCCTCTCGTCCTTTCGCCAGTTACTTGGGAGAAGAGACCGACCCCCACCTCGCTACAACCTCCTTTCAGGTAGTTGTAGAGAGTGATGAGGTCTCCCCTCAGCCTCCTTTTCTCCAGGCTAAACAACCCCAGTTCCCTCAGCCGCTCCTCATAAGACTTGTTCTCCAGACCCTTCACCAGCCTTGTTGCCCTTCTCTGGACGCGTTCTAACACCTCGACGTCCTTCTTGTAGTGAGGGGCCCAAAACTGAACCCAGTATTCGAGGTGCGGCCTCACCAGTGCCGAGTACAGGGGCATGATCACTTCCCTAAATAGCAGACCAGAAGCTAATTTTTCTGACTCAAGGCTACAGTATCAACTACCTGCAGTATTGTTCCTGAATTCTGTTCTTGTAAATATTTAGGAGGAACGTCAGTCTAAAGGATCCCACAATGCATTAGTTCACAAACACAGATCCAAACCTAAAAAACAATCTGCTGTTTCCACGGGACTGCTGAGGCCTGACACGGATTCCTTTGCTGGCCTTAGACAAATTAACAGTATCTTCATCTCCATTTTTTCCATCAGACAACATGGGAAACAATTTCTAACTGCTTCTTGAGGAGTGAAATATTAACGTGCAGAAAGATCTTTGAAAATGCAAAGCAGTTAACCACTGTCTGATCCACCTCCCACTGAAATCAGTATCAGGTTTCCATTTGAATGAGTACTGTTACTCTTATCATTCGCCTCCAAGAATAAACAGCATGTGTTTAAAGGGTGGTGGTTACGGAATCACACACCTGCGTGTCTTCTCCCGTTTTCCACACTCTGAAAGACAGATATGCTCAGTTCAATAACAAATGGAATCCACCCAACCCACTACTCCAAAGTCAGATGATATCTACCTGAAAAGTGGTGGAGGAAAAATAGAAAAGGTTCCAAGAAAATTGTCTGCAAACGGCTTCTATATCAGAATAGTCAGATGCCCTGTTATATAGGCCAACATTAAGGCCCTACAGGACTCAGCAGATCATTTGTCATGAGTATTATCTAAACTGGCTTAATTTATTGTCATGTTGCTTGTTACTGTCAAAATAAGCGAGGCACTCTGTAGTGTTATTTACCAACGTACCGGAGCTTTGCAAAGTTCTTTGCTGCCAAAGCTTCTTTCAACTCAGAATTGCCTGCAAGTTTAAGCTGGTTCAGTCCACTCAATCCTTCACTTGGAACTGAAGTGAGTTCGTTGAAACTTAGGTCTCTGAAATGTGAATATTAAGACAGCGTTACAACAAAGTAAGTCTGAAGATCCTACAGCATACACTTCACTGGAGTAGGAAGGCTTAAGTCTCACACTGAGGCTGTGGTCTAGCAAATGCCCGTCAGTGCAGCAGGCACTTTCAAGAAGTCTGTCCTGCGTACGTTCAGCTAGTGAGAGGTTTCGTGATCCACAGAGATGAAACGTACAACGGGCACATACCAGTTTTAAGCTAAAAACATTTACTCTCGCAGCAGTTTAATGATAGAGAGGAGGCTGCTCCACAGAATAGCCTACTTACAGGTTAACAATAGCTCCAACAGTGGTGAAAGCTTCCTTGTGGATCTGACGGATCCGATTTCTACTGAGGTCACTGCAATGAATGCCAAATGAGATTTTAGCAGTTTCATCAAAACTTTGTAACAGCCACTGTACTGAGAAAAAAGCTAAGGTGACAAATACATGATGTCTTTGTCAGAAAAGCCGAACAACACTCCCATTTCCCCTCTCTCCCCAGTCAGCCAGGTGCAGTAGCGGCCAAATCCCGTAGTAAGGCAGCTGTATCTGTCCTGCTTCACCTCATCCCCAAGGCAGCATCCATCTCCCATTCCTGCCCCCTTCCCCCTCCTCCTGCTAGCAGCTCAGCCTGCGCTCCCAAGGCAGAGGCTGCTGCTGACACCACCCATTCCCAGGCTGAAGGTGCCAGGACGATCCCTTCGGTGCCAACCGCACCTGCAGCAGGGCACGCCGGCAGGGGTGGGGGAAGGCAACGAAAGAACAAGCAGAAGGGCATCAGCTTTGTTGGATTTCAAAATCCAGATCCAGTTCCTGCTGGACCACCATGACTTGTATTATGACATTCCTTTTAAAACACCTGTCAATTTGTGGATTTTTTTTCTGATAATTTCAGTGTTCCTATATAATCTTCATATAGCTACAGATGTAAGGGGAGGGGAAAATTTTGTTTACTGGTCTGCTCCTCCTGAGGAAAACAGATAGGATCTCTCCAATAAATACTATATAATGGAATAATATAGTAATAATATAATGCAAAATAGTGGACTACTGAAAAAAAAATCTCCTTTTTTATCTCCGTGTATGTGTATATATTAAAAATTTCTTTATAGGCTAGAAAAACAAAATGGAGAATAGAAAGAATGGGACTGAAACTGGCTGCTGCTAGTATCTCTTGTACATGGTTTGCTTCACCTTAGGATCCAGCATACCTGGCCTTTTGCCATCAATCAGATGTGTAACACCAAACCCTGACATCAGTTTACATGGGAATCAAAAACATTATCTTGTTTTACTCAGTATGCAACTACATGCACTTACAGGATACGAAGGGAGGACAGTCCTTGAAAGGTATCCTCTGTGATTTCATGGATTTGATTATGCTGTAAGGAACTGCAGAGTGAAGAAGTAGAAACAGAACTTTATTGGCAAACTAGGCTGGCTTCAAACTAAGGGATAGCTCGGTGCCTGCTAATACACAGATTCAGCCCCACCAATGGCAAGATTTTTCTCATTTCCCCTTGTAGGCAAACTGTTTAAGTATCTGCTCTGCACTTTGCATTAGCCATGTCATACAACCATGAAGCTCTTTCGTGGCGCCTCTGCCCAATCCCAATTCACAACTCATTTAACTTAGAAGAGACTGTTAAGTGTGGACTGTATTATTTCCAAGCTAAAAGTAACACTTTGTGAACTTTGAAGAGTCACACTGAGTTTTAAAACAAACCTACTTAATTCTGAAGGAATCTTTAGGCCATATTCTTACCCTGGGTGCACTTTTACTTCTCGAAATATGGATTTATGAAGGAACATGTTGAGAAGAGCTAATGGGCAAATTATACTTCCAGTTCACTAGCTCCCTTTACAATGAACCATGTGTACAATGAGCCCGAAGATGTCAAAAGTGTAACAGCAAAGGCCTATGAGAAGTCTATTAGCCCCACTCTGGTTAAGGGGAAAGAAGCTTGAGAGCAGTAGAGGTAAAAGGAGAAGTAGGAATATATGCAGGCAGAAAAATTGTGTAGGGTCTGGAAATTAAGCTTAAGCTTTAAAGCAATGAAGTAAGGAAAAGCAAAGATAGGGTTTGAATGTGTCTTACAGGGACTAGAGGAAAACATGTTTTACACAAGCACAGGCTGATGGCTGGAGGGAACTGAAGAGAGGAAGAGATAAGAGGCAGGAAGGAAAACACATAAATGCTCATCCTATTTATGCATATAGCAATGCTACTAAGAAATGCAGGATTAAGGTGTCCTTCATTCTTTTTTGTGCCATAGGAACAATTAAATCTTAGCTAATTGAGGAAAACACAAGTGGTTGAATTCTCTGTCCAGCACACTCCTCACATGAGATGGTTATATCATCTCTCTCCGTCCTTAATCTTAGAAACTTATGATCAAACATGAAGCAAAAAAGTTTCTAGAGACTTGGACTAAGCACACTACGGAGGTAATAAAGATAAAAACCATGTATTTCTACTTACATTTCTTCCAAGGAGTGGCAGCCCTTAAAACTTGGGAGGTCTTTTATATTGTTGTAAGACAAGTCCCTTCAAAACAGAAAATGGGAGAAAGGTGCTTAGTTCAACTCTTTTCTACTTGAAACATCTCATCACTTGTAACCATTAAATGGATTGGCAGAAAAGTCTTCCTGTTACTAACATTCTGCGGAAAAACTAAGGGCAGTTTAGAGAAAATCTTGAATGGAATCACAAGTGTGATCTCTCCACAGCCATCCTAACTAGCCCCACTTCAATGATACATATTATATACACCCAAAAACGTAGAAAGACGTAACTGCTATGTCAAGTTTGCAACAGTCAGCAAATAGCAGAAATAAGGCTGTCTATATAACTCTGTAAAATGTTGATTCATTGCCTTTTATTCACTCTATCCATGTAACCCTTTTAAAAATTACATTTCTGTATCTCTCCCCTTTTTTGTCTCTGAATTCGATGAACTTTTTTTTTTTTTTTTTAACTTTCCTGAAATATTCAACCAGTGATGTAAAGCAAGCAAGCAAGCATGGGGGGGTGGGGGGGTGTGTGGGGGATCCTCTCAAAACTCTCTATTTGGCAAACATTAACAACTGAAACTAGTGCTCTGTAATTGAGAAGTAATGGAGAAACAGGCCGTGCCTTTCTAGTGGCTTCAACAGCTCATGAGATCCCTCCCAACCGACGTTTTTGATTCTACAGGCACTGCTTTCAGCTCTGCATCTGGATATATGCATACCCCAAAACCATACTGTACAAATTCCCTGAATTCTGAGAGTTGTAATCTAAAAAGTTAATTGATAATCTGCTTAATTTTTATTTAGCATGTTGGTACCTCCCTAAGCAGAGCTAGGAAAGTTCAGATTTTCCTGTGAAACTATGCAGCAAAAAGAGACTAGAAACTTGCAAGCGATCTTCAGATTTCTGTTCAAAAGATAAACTGCCATTTGAAAATAAATCCTACCTCATCATTCGTTTTCCCTAGTTTTTCTTCTATAAAACAGAACATATTTTTCTCCTCCATTTTTCAGCACTTGCTTTTGTTCCAGATTTTCCTGCATGTACCCTTTGTAAACATGGCTTTGCCTCTCCCCCCCTCAGTGGTTTCATTTTACAGTTTGGCTTTTTGCACTTATTTTAACACACCCTTTCTGCTTTTTCTATTTTGCCTTTGTATTACTACCCGCTTCCTAACCCTCCCTCCATTTCTCTTGGTTCCTGATGCTCTCTCCTGTGTTCCCAAACACAAAAGTCAAAGCGCTATAACTAAACTCTTCCTTAACCTCTGAATGTAGGAGATTACTGTTGTGTTAAGAACGAGTGGCAGCAGAGTGAATTTGAAGATGCAAAGACTGTTCTGCAGCACCACCTTACATATCTTCTGTAACATAGGAAAGAAATACAGTGCATCCCTATAAAGGGGACCCTGTTTCAAGAATACAAGGCATTACATCAACTGTGCCATGAGTCTTGATTTGAAGAATCAAGAAACCAGAATCAGATTTCTAACTTTGATAGAACTACTAGGATGAGCAATTCTAAGCAATGCTTTTGCTTTGAATTAGCTTTAAATTTCTTTTAAAACATTTTGATGCAGATGAAAGTAGGAGCACAATGTGTATACTTACAAAGTTCGCAGCACCTTTTGCTCTTGACATAAATTAACAGGAATACTGTTTATCTTGGTCCCTGTTAGAGTTCTGTGAAAAAAAACCCATATATGAATGTTTGCACTGTTGATGGTAGATGGCATAACAAGCATACGTAAGAGCAGAAGGAGGATGGTGTCTCAGCTATTGGGGTGCAAGTTTTTTTTGGTTTGGTTGTTTGGAAGAGGCTAACTTTTCTGTTTTTCAGTTCTGTGAGAGGGGGGTTAGTATCAACGGCCTTTTCATAGGCTGCTGCCAGCTTACCCTATTAAGAAAAAAAAAATTAAGAGGCACCCAGGTATCACAGTAAGGAAAGCTATATAATTACTTAACATTTATTGACAGGAAGAGAACATACATCCAGTTGCTCTCCAGACCCACTAATCATATTTCAATCACTTCACGAGAGGCAAAACCAAGAAATTATTGGAAGTTATTTCTGTAGAAGATACTTACAAGCTCTCCAGATTAATGGTTCCTGTCAAATTAGGAAACCACTGCACCATGCTGGCACCCCGGATGACCCTAAAAAAATCCCCATGAAAATTAGCTGTATTATGCAAAGAATTGTGATGTTCAATCCTGCTATCAGGTAGGTATTTTCACTAAGGAGACAGTCTAAGATCCTCATTGCTTTTGTTTAAATTTTACACATGAATATAGTCTTTTCACTGCTTCTTATACTAGTAATTTGCTTAATAAATTACTCCTCCATTAGCAAACAACTGGAATTCATCAAGCTGGAAAGAGTCGTATCAATACACGTATGAAAAGGGCATAAACTCGTAGGTAGTTTGCAGTTCAAAGTCTGAAGTCTCACTCCGTTTTGCTGTCTCGTCACCCCAGAACTGGTATCTTTTGAGAGCATGCATGCACTAACCTGCAAAGCATTCTCACAATGTACATCCCTGTTCAAAAACCACCTAGGACATATTGCAGTTTGTTTAAGTAAGAACCTGAGCATTTGGCCTGAGGTTATGTGTCTTATGCAAGGTAATGAAGATTTAAAAAAAAAAAAAAAGTTGTAGAGCATATTTACTAGAGCTTCTTAAGAAACTGGATATTCCCAACAATAACAATGTTTATAAAAGCTTACTGCAAAAAAAATTGTAAGGTAAGAGGCAGTCAGAAAATTTAGTTATTTTGAGTTCTTAGCCACAACATTTCGTGTCCATTTATTGTACTATATAGCTGAAATGGTACTTACAGGGAATGCAGATCTGACAGATTCTGAAATGCTGAGTTCCCCACAAAAGACAAAGGATTATCATACAAATGTCTGGGAAATGAAAAACATGTTTCAATTGCTGTTCTTACAGTCACTGTCTGCTACAGACTAAAAATAGATGCATGAAAATTACTTACATCGTCCTTAGAAGGGGGTTTCCTGCAAATGCACCATCAGGAATTATGGAAATGTAGTTACTGTGAAATCCCCTAAAGATATTAGCAAAGAAGAAAACCAACACTTAAAAATATCCTGCCAGTAGATTCAACCAATAGTCATTTTCTTCACACCTACTCAATTCCCAATCCTGCCAAAAATAGGATTGTAGTTAAATAGGAGTAAGTCAAACTGTAGGAGTAACTTTGAAGGTACGATTTCTGTCTACTGCACATCAGCTAAACTGAAAATATTTCATTACAAAGAAACTGTTCTGACCAAAACATGATCCTGTGCTTTCTCTCTTCTTCTTCCCCTCTTAAGGAGGGGACAAGGAAAACATGTGTGATCAGTGAATACTTAATTCTGCTACTGGAGGCCAAAACCAGCTCATGATTAAGATCTATGCTAATCGTTCTGAATAAATTGCTTGCTTATATAACTCCAAAATAATTTTCAATAGGTTCCCTCTCTAGCCGATGATTACATTTTCCTTTAATTATAGCATCACTTAGCATAACTTAATCTGATCTAGGTTGCTGCATAATGAGACAAGCATTCTTAAATCCGGGAATTTCTTTCTCTTTTTATTTATGGAAAGGAGAAAGAAAACTGGTAAAAAGGGAGAATAAGTAATACTTACAACTCCTTTAGACTTGGGAGTGCTTTTATGGCTTCGGGGAACTCTACCATGTTATTATAATTTAAATCCCTAGAGGAAACAAAGCAGGAAAATCATGAAATTCGTAATAGTTATCATGAATTGTTAAAATAATTTTTATTTAACACAATTCAATGAAAGTAAAAAGTTCTCAGAACATCTTTAACTAGACCATAGAATAACTTGATTTTTAACTTAGATTTAGTCTTCTGATGTTGCACATGCTTCATAACCAGCTAATAACTTAGGTAAGATACTTAATATTATCCAGAGGATTATTCATGTTAAGTCAAATGACATTTCTTTACAGCAAAGCTCAGTATTTTTCAACAACTCACAGACTTTTCTTCAACAGAATTTACATGGAAATGAACTAAGATTTCAAAGTTTAAAAAAAAAAAGTAGATACAAATGACTACTCTTTATTAGCTTACTAAGAAAACTTTTCTTTCAGGTTTTATAAAATAAACAGTAAGCAAGCCATTAGGTAATAGCAGACCTTCTAGCAAAACCAATTATAAATATTGAAGGGAAGCAGAGGGAAATCTCATCACACTGAATCACTACACATCAGTGACAGGGATCTGGCGAAATCTCAGTTAACCTGTCACCATTCTAGCAGTAACATCAGGACCGGCTACAGTCTTTTTTCTGCAAAAGGGATTCTTTATGAGAGGGAAAAACATTCTGAGTGTCTTACATCTTACATCAGCTGTGCACATTTACATAGCGCCTAATTATTCCTTAATTCAGGTCCTAAGAGAATGACAAGATAGTTGGAGTAAGCAGCATTCCTGGACTCATCCAAACTCCTCATGTTAACAGAGGTTGTCCCTAGCTTTAATGTGCCCTTGCCCTCCTTCATTTGTTTTATTTATTTAGCATTCTCCTAAGCATAACAAAATGCACGGCTGAAGGAGATACCACTTATTAGACATTCAATGAGCAAGCTGAAAGGAAATGGGGAGCGTAACGGCCGCTGAAAGCCATTCCTCACCAAGAAGGTGCTCTGGAGGTCGAGGAGTACTGTGGAGCTAGGATCTGGCCGCTATGGACACCCAGTTCTGGGGGGAGTACGAATTGTCAGCTGGGACGACAGACAAGGGGCGAGGGGAAGGTGATGCTTCCCGCCACCATCCCTTGCTCCTGTCCGAAGGAACATAAGGTTCACTGTTTCAGATAAACCAGTCCATCATCTGAATATTTGCCAGTATTTGAAGTGAACTCAGGTGAATCTCTTGTATGAGAGGCTGGGAACCAGGAGCTGGGCTGTTCTCTACCAGCCTACAGAGGATCGGTTCAGAAGCTGTGGGGACACATGAGTGACAGCCTCCTTGGCAGGCAGTGGTGCCCAACCAGTAATGCAGGAGCAGTGGAGAAACAGCCCACTGGGGCCTTCTGAGAAACCTCCTATCGTCACACAACAGTTTTGGCAGTGTATCTTAAACACGCTTAATCCTACAGTAAATCTGAGAAACAAATATTTGTCCCTTATCACCCACAGGGCCACTCAAAACACTTCGATACATCCACCTGACTCAGTGGAGTGCTATGCAAAGATACACCAGCTAGATCAGGGCTAGGAACATTAGACCCACATCATCCAGTGTGACATTTCACCCAGGCTAATATTTACCTGCTTCTCAACATAGTTAATTAGTTTTGGTGGAGCACTGCACTGATACTAGCCTTCAGTTCCGAAACCTGAGCTGGACCTGTGTCAGTGGTATGTGTTGTGCTGTGCACACATGCCTTATTTGCAAAATCTTCACCATACCAGTAAAGTAACCTTAAGCTGGGAATGAGACAAACACTGAACAATTAATTACTTTAAGAAGCACACTTACAAGGTTTCAAGGTTGTCTAATCCATCAAAGCAGTGTTTTCCTATAGTTTTTATTTTGTTATTATGAAGATGTCTAAAAGACAAAAACAAAACAAGTATGAAAATAAGTGAATGATTTCATGTAAGTTAACAAATTAGCAGATATTTCTATGAAATCAAGACAGTTAAATGGTTTAGAAAAAACATTACAAGGGGTGGATTATACAGAAGAATGTCTTTCACTTCTCGACAGAAATATTTCATCCTCATATGGGAACAGAATAGATTACTCACAGTCAAGACAACCTATTTTAAACCCTTACTCACTATCCAGAAGTGTGATAAAAATATGATTTAAACATATAAATCAAAGTAATTTTTCATATTAATCCTTGGCGATATTTAAGACTACACAGAAACAGGTCTGTGGCAGATATTTTCTTCTTTTAATATCTCTGAAAGCTTTCTCTGACAACCATTGGTTTGAAATATTCATTGCTAAAATGAGACATCAGGAAAATACACAGCAGCCTCCCTATCCACAGCCCATTTGACTTTCTGTTTAGGAGAAGATCTTTAGCGAACCTTCAGCGGGTTGTCGAAGTACATGTGATACCATCTCGTGTTGGCGGTATAGGCTGTTACTAGACAACTGAGCTAAAACATAGCAAAATACCATTTTCAGTGCCATCCTAGCTTGATCAAAACCGTAACTGAGGAAAGAATCAAAGTGACCTATGAAATACAATTACAAATACTCACAGAACAACAAGACTTGAAAGGTTTGTA
The DNA here is from genome assembly GCF_000699105.1 of Pygoscelis adeliae. Taxonomy (NCBI): domain Eukaryota; kingdom Metazoa; phylum Chordata; class Aves; order Sphenisciformes; family Spheniscidae; genus Pygoscelis; species Pygoscelis adeliae. Next base: position 4,634,010 of record NW_008824186.1, on the reverse strand, counting down.
AATGCATAGTCAGGAATGTGTGTTATTTTGTTAAGAGCCAGCGTTAACGCCTGCAGAGAGGGGAGATTGCTGAGCGGATAGATGGGAACTTCTGTCAAGCTGTTGTCATCCAACCAAAGGTGACGCAACTGCACCAGACCCTCAAAACTGTCTTCTGGTATGGCAGTTATATGGTTAGCATCTAAACGCCTACATGAAAACAGAAAGAATTCACATAGTAAACTTACAAACTACAGATAAGTAAAAATATCAATTAAAGTCCTACTACTCCTGAATATTTAAGCTTGAATATGCTTTACTGAAATAATTTAACATTGGAAAGTTTGAAGGTTTACTGAACGACGCATGAACACCTTTTCAAGGCAAATGAAGAGCCCATAAAAAGAAAGCTACATACAAAACTACTTCTCAGACATTTTTAATAAAACATTAACAAATTCATCTGCTTATAATCACCTTAAAGTGAATTGGTAACTATATAGACGCCTCTCCCCTACAAAACCCCCAGCTGCTAATACTGGAATACGTTTTTAAAATGGTAGCTTGATATTATACCAAAGATTGCAGAGGCATTTATTTATTCGAACTGATTATCCCTATAGCTACATTGTCAATAGCATCGTATACTGTTATATGCTTTGTTTTGTGGTACTGGTATACACCTTAAGCGACTACTTCAGAGAACAGGATTACTAAAAGCAGTTCTCGAACAAAGTTGGAGCTATGAATTATCCTGGCAAAGAACACATTGTGTCATCAACTAAAACTGAGAAATATCCTTCACTCTTGCACCTGATCCTTTCTAACATGCTCCACAAAAGAAATGCAAAATAGCACGTTAGCACTGTTGACTATTGTACATTATTGGATTTGCCATCACACTTTCTCCCCAAATGAACTCTGATCGCAAACGTTAGCAGTAGTAACACATGTAGTAAGCGACTTAGATATCCTTCACAAAGAACAGCAAACCACGTGCGACAATTAGTTCTGCTACAGTTACCAGCTTGCACATGCTATAGGGTTTCACTGCTTCTTCAGGTTTCAAAGCATAAAAAACAAACCAAACCCAAACTCCACACCTGGAAACCTAGGAGGCTAAAATGCACGTCCTCAGCTCTGACTCCAGATGTGAAGCCCTCACGATGGGAGGCGCAGGTGTTACTGTGAGTCTCACTCGGAATCCTTACCCATGACAACTGACACACCTGATAACTGCAACTCCTTGTCTGACGGCTTTGGCAGCAACAGCAGAAACTCTCGTGCAAAATGACATGTGCTTCTTCCTCATGCAATACACTCTGAACCAATTTGTTTTTCCATCTTCCTACACTAGCAGCGTAGTTACTTGGATAGCACCACTGGCAACCAGGGCAGGCAAAAGACACAGATGGGGACCGGTTCAAGTTTATCCACACTATACCATGGAACCAGATGCACTGGGGACAAAAGTGGAAAACCACCCATGCTAAAAGCTTAAGCTTGGATTTACACAGACAGAAGCCCCAGGAATGGGCAGCGGCAAGGGATGACCCAGGAAGCAGCAAAACTTTAATAAAATGCTATTCTTCATAAGGCGATGAGAGGAAAGGTCAGCAGTGATAGCCCATGAGATGAAAAAAATGGACTGTAACAGATCCGAGCCAGCATAGGGCTAAGAGCAACAGGCAATGTTTGACTGTCCTCTGACCTACAGGCTGTCTTCTCTAGGTCAACACGCAGCTGAACTGTGGTGACTTCGCTGCAAACATGGAAGAAAACACCTTGCGTAACTCCTTTGAAATGACTGGTGTACCAGCCGTGGTAGGTGTGCTGCTGTCTGGGGAGACAAAACACGTATACGCTCCTCCATTAGCATCGATGTTCATTACGATACAAATCAGCACAGGTTTTGAGTTATATTAAGCATTCACTGTGTTTCTAAAGCCATGATCAGACATGCTCTTGAATGTCTAGCTGGGTTAGTTTAAGAAGTCATTGCCTCCAGCCGTTCATCCCATCCCTCTCTGGGCTGGCAGAGTGGACCAAGTGACTGCGCTACATTTGTCCCCAGGCACAGTCGTGACAGCTTAAATAGTAGTGGAAGTGCTTCTGGACCCCAACACTTAAAGGACGTGATGAATTCAAAGGGAGAAGACAAGCTTGATCAAGAATTAATGCACTTAATCTATTTCTGTGAAAGAGAGTTTTGTTGTTGTGATGTACGTGGTTTAAATATTTCAAATTATTAGGGGAAAAAAGTCAGCAGCTGAATTTTCATGTAATAAAAAGTCAAGAAATGCATCCAATTAAGTAACAAATACACCAATATAAGTGGGACCTTATAACTGTCTGTAGTCAAAGGCTGTCTCCTAAGATGAGTGAGGTGCCATTAACTCTAAAGCTGTACATCAAAGAGCCAATTCCTATCGTTCATATACTGGCATCCCCTTATCATTTGCCCCATGGTGTGACAGGTGTGTACGCTATTCTGTTTGAATGCTTTTAGGCTGCACTGAGACTGGAACATTTCAGAGAAATTAAATGTCTGATGATAATAAAGAAAAAAAAAATAAGGGGAGGTACGGAAAAAAGCCTGCGGCTCTGCTTCAGGGGAAAAAAAAAAAAGAAAAAAAGAAAGAAACACAAAACTAGAAATTACCTGTCTTTCTTCTCTCTCCTAAATTCACACACCTCCCTGAAGATCAAAAGAATTATTTTCCAGTGGAATAAACATATCCGAGTCTTCTCTTCAACTAATTTCTCCCTACCCCCCCCCTTTTTTTTTTTTAAGCGAAGCAGCATACCCGAGAGGCAGGCCTCAGTCATTGTGACTACTTGTCTACACCTATGTTTGTACTTTCACTGTGTTCCTTGCTAAATTCCATTTACTCAAGCAGACTTTGAAAAACAAAAGCAGACACCGAACCCCAAGCCCTGCTCCTCCTCCCCCCCAGTTAAAGCAGACGATGACCAGAGGAAGGACGGACACATGCAATGAGGGAGTTGAGCTCTCAGCCAGGGAGAACAAAGAGGGTCATGGAGAAGATGATGGACCCTTCATCCCCAGCTTGCTTTGCCAAGACCTCCATCTCCCAGCACAGACGGATCGAGTACCCAAGTAGCTTTGCATCTTAAACTGATGGCTCTCCACAGCTATCCAGTCTGTCACGTTCATCTTCTCCTGCCCACAGCAGTCAAACTGAGGGGGGGAAAGAAGACCACCACCCACCGTTGTCACTGAGCAGGGAAGTTTGGAAGGTGAAACAGGGCGCTTTTCTGGCTCTCTCTCTCACTTCTTTGCAAACATTTGGCATCATCTTAACAAATGCAACGTCTGAATAGAGCTGAAAGTAATTAGCAATGTCAAATCATAAAGCCAGAGTCAAGCAGAAAGATGGGACATCTTGCTGTGATTATTTGTGTCTCTCACTCCCCATTTACATAGCAACTTCCTGATCTCCAAGTCTGAAGATCACTGGGTTTTCCCAGAGGCCAACGGATATATCAATAAAATAGTTGAAAACAGATGGTTTGCCCAGAGTTTTCATTGAGCTGCGTTCACAGTTTTAAAGAGAAAACCTGTGATTTACAAATGTTATAGGAACAAGCACAGCATCAAAAGAACCAAAGTGGGTATTACGATTACACAAAAAAATATTTATTGGTGCTGGATTTCTGTTGTTAGTTGTCATACCTCAAGACTTATTTTTAACTAATTTGGCCATTTCTGTCTCATCCACATTTTTTGTGTTCCTTCATGCCTGTTAGTGTAAGCCTGATGTGCCATAGTTATTTTTTTTTTCCTCTTCCAAACAGTCAAAGCTTATCCACATTATGTTCAATGCACAAAACACAGCTGAAATGCTTCTACTTAATGTGAAATGCACATAATGGAGTACTTTGTGAAACAACTGAAAAGCAAACCTGAAATATTTGACAACTTCCACAAAATATTACAACGAAGGACCGCATCTTTTCTTTAAGATGGGATAAAGGAGTATTCACTAGCTCCAATAACTAGCAAAGTACAAGTAATATTCTTCGCTTGGACTGAAATTTTACAAAGACTGTCCTTTTCCATTAAAGTGTTAAAGATAAGACTATGTTCTTTAAATTAGGGCTTGCAGCATATACTTAAATTCCTTAATCTTTCAGAAGCCACTCCAACTCCAGCTTCCCTATAGGCATTGGCTTGCAAGAGACCTTTACTTTTAGTCCATAAATTCAGAGTTCACTTGCGGAGCTGTCGTCTTCGCTTTTATTACCTGTCAGGTTCCCTCCTCACACAAACTCCAACTCCACAAGAAGAAAGAAAAGGAAGATGACATAAACCTATATATTCAGCAGCTCTTATATCAGTTTAACATATTGTTAAAACAAGTAAAGAACATAGCAACTTAAAGCTCTTCAAACAATTAACTCAGCTTTAAGGAAACTGTAAAACTAATATGAACTCCTACCTCAATTCAAATGAATAAAAGTTCCAGAGTCTAACACATACATATATATGATTTTTTTTATATTTATATAGTAATATAAACACACACAAAATTACCATTCCAACTCCAGTATATTTCAAATTTTCATAAAGCTTTTCACTACAAGTCTGAGGCCAGGCCTGCCAGGAGTATGCTAGTGTATGGAGAGCAGATATCTGGGAGGTGGCACAGCATGGCATCCAGCTTTTTTAACACGTTACGGGGGGGGGGGGGGGGGGGGGGGAGCAGGCAGGAAAAAACTTTGATACATTTATTCATTTCTGGAGCATTAGGAGCTTAAGAAAAAAAAAATAAATCAAATCTTCTCAGTGTTTCCTCGGGATGTCCCAGGAGCCAGCCAAGCCCCCTCCACCCCTGGTCTCAGAAGCGCCCCTGCACCACACCAAACTGCAGCAGAAACTGCTGTGCCAGACACTTGTACAAAAGCAGGTGTTTGCCAATGAAGCGGGCACAGGAGCACTGTTATGGGCACAGCACCTACTTGCAGGGTTAAAAAGGCTAAAAGGAAAGGATACTCATGGCCCCGTTTGGGCTGGCCAGCGGCACTGCTTAGAGCAGGCTCCCTACAGCCTGCATCCCTCGTGGGTAGCGCCGGGGAGGCCTCCAGGACCACGGTCGCACATCTCCTCCAGCTGCCCAGTCCCTTCGGTGCTGCTTCTCTGGTTTATTCTTTTCCCATCCTCCGAAAAACGCTAGGTGCTAGGCAGTGAGGGTTCCTCCCCACCGGATTGGGGAAGGCAAGGCAGAGCATCCCTCGGCCATGCAGGTAGGGTAATGCCGCAGCCAGGCTGCGAAGCCAGCAGCTTTGCGTGATCCCAGCTGGTCCGGAGGGAGCAGGAACACGAGGCGGAGAGCTGGACACAAAACTCAGTAGGGGGAGAAGAGAAATCCCGTGTTTTGCTCTCATTCTGTAGTCTCTCCAAGCATGTTATGATCAACCCTTGCTCTGCTGGGGCAAACCAACCAACAGCAGGCCAGTGGCCATCACTGTAGATGCTCCCTGAGGAGCTGGCCACGATCCTCGCCACGAAGGCCACCTGGGTGTCATGAGATACATCCCATAAGCATAATCTTAGTAATGATATTCATTATGAACATACTGCCACACATTTTGTTAACACTATTTGTCTGGGAAGAGGAGATTTGTTTGCAGCTACTGTCCCAGCCTCGCTAGCTCTCATCTGCGACCACACTTGGCCTTCCAAGCTTCAGTGACTGGGAAATTTTAACAGCCTTGTACTAATAGCAAGAGTTTAACATTGATGTTAATAAAAGGAGTATCACTCGTGACTCTTGTGTTAAGCCACTTCTGCTCAATGGCAATCGTTAAAGAACTTTGCTCTTTGAAGTGCTCCTTCAAAAACCACAAACAAATCACTCAAGTAACACTGGAGTAGATTTTTAGGTTTTGAAGTTGAGTACTGATAAGCCTGGTACCTAGGAAATTCTGCTACAATGCAAGGCAATAAACCCACCGTGTTAACAGAGGTACTTTAAAATACTCAGCACGTTTGCTCACTGTATCAAGCGGCAGCTCTCTGTACCTTATGTGTTGAGAACGTCAATGCAAGGATTTGCTTTATTCAAAGACAAATTTACAGCAGCTCTCAGAAACTAATGATACATGCCAAAGCTATTTCAACCACCAGTACTGATGTGCCAGCATATCTATTCTTCCATTCATACGTTTAAGATGGTACCAGTCAGAGATCACACAGTTTGCTGCAAATTACCCATAGAGGATTCAGCTGATCTTTACCTACATGCTGTATAACTTCCACCATCCCAGTTAAGTTTCTGATCGTTCCATTTCTAATTTCCCCATTTTTATTTAAACATTAGCAATTCCTTAAGCAAGCACAGACAGTTAAAAAAAAGTTACAAAAATCCCAGAGATTGCTGAAGCTCACAAGAAATACCTATACCTCACTTTCAAGAAAACCAGAACAGCTTCTAAAAGTGAACATGGCATAGAAAAATGAGATGCTTGTCATTCAGCAAGTATGTAACCTTCATGAAGCAGTATATTTAAACTGCTCATATTTAAAGATTTTTAAGCACAATCAAACACACTCTTATACATTCTTTAAAAAAATGCAAGGGAGAAAAGCATATTCAGCATATCTAAGTTTGTATTGGTTTTGCAGATTACAAAGAAAACGTGTGTGAATTTCTCCCTTTCCCATAGTTTAATCCTATAGCTTAACACAGACTCACTTGAGGGCTGGTCCCCTTCAACCCTTTAATAACAGTGAAGTAGGGAACTAAAACACCTCTGGAGAAGATGACCCATTAGGAGTTGGTTAGGTGAAAAACCACCTGCTGCTGTTAAAGGTGCATGCTACATATAAGAACATACAATGCATAACTTCATCTAGTCATTGCTGTTAATGAACATCTTCCACAGTCTCCCAGACAAGATTATCTTTACAGATAGCCCTGTCCTTCAAAACTCTGTAATCCAGAATCACTAAATTATTAACAGAAGCCATAGAATACACTTGAAAAAATTAGCAAGCATTAAAAGAGAACTGTGTATTTTTTGATACAAGACAGCATTTGCATTGTCCTCTCCAAACTCAGGGACCTTCCCTTCTGACACCTTTCAATGTGCTCATGGTTTACATTACTAAAGTTGTTGTCATCAGCGTGAACTACCGCTTAAAGCTGTGCGGTTTCATTATGGTACCAGCAGAATGTTTCTAGATTTTATTTGAGTTTTGTTTTTTTTATAAATACAGATGTAACTTGATCTGTATAAGGAATCCTTCCTAAAATAAAAAAATAAGGCTATAGCAGATATGTGCTATAGCACATTTAAAATGCGTCCTGACTGAAATACACCTCCATCCTCTGTCCCCACCCTTTTTCCGCACATTTTTACCCTGCAAAGCAAGATCCTGCTCTCATTTCTCTCAATCCCACACCAGGACCCCAGTCTTTCCTGCCTGGGCCAAGCCCATTCCCTCTCCCAGAAAATATAATCACATTCCAGTTCAGCACATTCACACCTCCTGTCTCATCCCGCCTCAAGCCTGCTCCAGCCTTCCGAGATAGGAAGACAGACGGCAAAACTGGTTATGATCCTGCAGTGGAGGCTACGAGCAGACCAGGCTAGGGAGCCAGAACTGCTACCGGGTACCGCAGAAAATTACTGCTGACCACATGCATGAAGACACTTACCCTGCAGCTCAGGTGAACACCCACACAACGGGAATGGCAGGAGCTATCAAAAGTCGAGTACCACGCTGGCATGGTCCCAATACCCCCAATCTGGGAACCTGGCATAACAGCGTCGCTGCAGTGCTTTGAACTATTGCTGCAGAACGCTCTACTGCTCCCTGCATGTGGGCATCTGTACACATGTGCAGGGACAGTAACTCGGTGATTCCTGAACTACAATTATAATAAATTGTCTCCAATATGTTAGCAGCTATTGACAAGCTTTCAAAAATTACTCCTGGATTTGATGGCAAATGCCCACGAAAATTGGCAGCAATTCGGTTTTTGAGTTTAAACGGAACACAGTTCTCCTTTCCAAAGCATCTGAAAGCCTTTGTTTAAATAACATAGTTTCAGTATTCGTCACACACTGAGGATTTTACTAGAATATTCTGTGCTATGACTTAAAACTCGTATGTAGCTGGGTTTCTGGGGTGAATTAGAGCAACCCTAGAAGTTGCTGTAGTTCACAGAACCACTTTGCAGGTCCCATATTCTGAGCTGAAGCTCAGAATAAGCAGTGTTACCAAAAAAAAAAAAGTCATCACAGTCAAATATGCTTCTTATGCTAAGGCACCTAAACAAGCGACCCTCTGAAATGGCTTCCTGGTCCTTTCAGGCTCTGCACAGACTGCTGGAGCAGCACACCACCCTACTACCTCTGGCTCTCTGTATGACCCTTGGATTGCCAATAAACCTCACCAACACCATTTCCAGATCTAAAGTACGAAGTACACCACTTCATTACCTTGTGATAACAAAAAATACACTGTTGATGCTTTGCAGTAACTGAAATGCATCAAAACTATTGCTACATTTGTGAAGCTCCTTATTTGCCAGGTCTTTCTGCTACCAAAAGTGGCAGGCTCAAGCTGGGCAACCAGTGCCTTCTGTCTCAGTAGTGCAGTCCCACGGTCCCAGATAGCACGGCATCTTGCAATGGCAGAATGCATCCTGCCAGATAAAACTTTTCTGAGGTGCTAGGCAGCAAGTTTCCACTCAGTAAAACTTACATTTTGCTAAATTTCACCTCCATAAATAAAGGACTCTATTCTAACTCTCTTTTGGAGGCCAGAGCTGGGAAAATATCCAATGTAAACAGAAAATAGAGAGCTGTTATTTAGTATTCTGAATGAGGCTGGCTACTCGCCAGCTATAATATTAACATTAGAGATCATGAAGCTCCTGTAACCATCATCTTTATTTCCACCCAGGTATGTTTACTGGGCTCATTAATACATACGGTGTGGCAACCGTCTTCCTACGCAGCTGGAAATTGGAGCACATTAAGAGGGAAATTGCATAGTTCGACAGGAGTTGCAAACCAAATGATTATCAATACACTATAAAGTTTTATGAGCAAGTAATTTGTGTCTTCACCAAGAAAAAATCCCCCTAAAGCCTACTTCAGAGCAAACTGGGAAACTGCCAAAAGAGAGTCAGTTAAATGATGTTTAAACTTGCAGGTTTTGGATGGAGATTACATATTAAAAAGGTAGAAGCAGGTTTTCTAACATATATTCTGCAAAGAGTTTTATGTTTTAGAAGAAGGTCACAGCAGCTCAGGAGCTTTAAATCCACTTTTGACACAAATTCCTTTGGGGGGGGGGAACAAACTTTTTTTTTTTTAACATTAATAAAGCAGCATGCTGGCACTGAAGTTTCCATGTTCACACACAAAATTCAGAGGAACAGTCCTACATTCTTTTACCAGAAGTTGCTCCCTACATTAGTAGGGGATATGCATAACTACACTGTAAATTTATGAGTGATGCAATAAACTGAAAGTTTTCCTGAAATTCGTTAAAATGACAGAAATGCATTCTGGTGAAGTAAACAAATTGCATAGGAAAAATGCTTTACATTTCTCACTACACTTGTCTCAAAACCCAATTTATTCTCAAATTGTTGCCAACTCTAACAAATTATGGTGACCTTGCAATGGAGACAGATATCCCTCTCAGGAACAGAGAGAGGGACAACCCAAAGCATGACCCACACCAGTGGAAGAAAAAAAATCTTTCTGAGCTTCTGACACTGATGGCCTCCAGCCTGGATTTGCCCACCTTATTTCTAACAGCTATTCTGAAAACTCAAGGTTTTCTTCAGAAAAAGATGTAACAAGTAGCTTGCTACTTATTAACCCAATTTCCTCCTTTTATACCGTCCTAAAATTGATACAGTTTATCATTTGCCTACGAACAATGAAGCTCCTAAAAAGGGAATCCTCACCACACTTTAAATTGTTACTATTGTATTTTAATTACAATGATATTATGTCAAGCAATTATAGTGGTTACATTACAAAATATTACATAATCATTCCATGATTTTTTTCCAACAAAAAATGTCTGCTTTTTTTAAATGGCTCTGACATCATCTTGTTTCCAATCATATTAAAAATATATGAATTAAAAAAAATAAAGAGATGCTGGCTTAATTTACACATTCATTATTTCCCCCTTAATTTTGTCCCTTCCCTTTTGCACATAAAATTATCATCAAACCAGCAACTGGAGATTTAATATTTTAAACTTTAATTAGAGAACAAACATTACTGTAAGTAGAGAAAAAAGCACGTTCATCGAAAACGAAACAGATGATTTGTAGACAGCAAAAGTATTTACTAAAGTAGTTTCTTTTTTGGCATCACAGAAATGCTGGAAGCCAGGAAGGAGTTTTCGTTTTTTTTAAATAATTACTAAAAGGTTATTCACATCATGTAATTTGAGGGATTTTTATTATGACGCATAGCATTGGCACAAAGCAGACTGTGGCCCTCAGACCAAGGTGTTCCCCTCTTCTACACACACACTAAAACAAGAGGGAAACATGGACATTAAATTTGCAAAACGGCTGCAAATGCAAACCTCCATCCATCCTACTCTTGGATCCAAAAACCTGGAAGAGTCCACGCCAACTCGTGGCATCAAAACTCGCTGCTCGCTCCTGCTATGAGCTGCGTGCTTCCCATGCTCGCCGTCGCGTGCAGGAGATCCTCGCTGGTAAGCAGCCCAACAGAAGCAGGTCCGTGGCTGCACTGAGAGGTGGCACGTCCCTGCACTGCGCAGACTCCCGCTCCCCAGCGGGATAATCTGCAGCCAATCTTATTCTGCCCCATGCTGCTTACTGTGCTTTCTTCAGATGGAAAAGGCGGGAATACCTGAGCAGCTACGAGAAGGTAGCGGCCAAGATCCGAGTTTAGGGAATGCAGAAAGCACCTTTGCAAAAGCTGTGCAATAGTTTGCAAAGCTATTTTGCAAAACTGAATTTTTTTTTTTTTTTTTTTTTTTGCAAAACTATTCCATAATCTGATGCAACACTGAAAGAAACAGGGTCTTAGGCCAGAAACCTGAATTTTGGCACAGAGGGAATAGATGATCTGCCCTCTCTCTCTGTAGGTAAGCAGAAATGAAGAAAAATTTTGAAGCCCTTCCCTCCTCCACCTCCTCAGCACAGTGATAAGCATCTACCACCTAGAGAGCTGTAACTAACTATTAAGGTCTGATTAAGATGCTTTATAAAACATAATAAGCCATGAGATAGTATAAGCACATATGAAATATCTTATGAGCGACTAGCGATAATGGCTGAGGTGTTCATAACTGTCTATGTGATTTCAACACCTTCCAGTAAAACCAATGCTATGCATGTCTCAAGCAATACACCTTCCCAGAAACCCCTTTCCCTCCTCCAGATACAAAAGACTTGGGCATGATTCATTTTTGCACAACATTTTAAAATTGCTTAAACACCTTAGGACATGCAAGAAGGATGATAAATGTTTAATTCCACCACCGCTGCATTTATACAGCAATCTTGTACCTGGGGTTTGGGTTTTGAAAGAGTTTGGATTTGGGTCACCCCACCAAAGATGACGAATAGAACTCCTTATGAACTTCACTTGGGAAACTTTGTTCCAGTTGAAATTGCAATATCATAAAGTCCAGGTACATTATTACACGTACATGATTATACTTCAAAACTCTATAGAATGAAGCAAGCATGTACAAAGTGACTGAAAGTGGAACTTGGAGAACAATGCAAGAAAAAAAGCAAAGTAAGAAAACTTACAAGGACTGTAAACCGCTTAATCCTCTGATGGCCTCATTAGGTATAGTCTTCAGCTGATTGTTCTGTAGGGTTCTGTAAAAATCCACTGTGTTAGTAAAGCAGAATTTGACAGTAATCTTTATCAACAATAGAGATGACAGAAGAGCCCATGGTGCTGTTATGGTTTCACAGATTTCTAGTATACATAAAAGCATGTAGAATTATCAAGACCAGATACCCAAAGCCAACGATGAAATGAGAAAATGGTCGGTTTCAGTTTTATTTACAACTCATTAATTAACTGCATTGATTTGCAGAGAACAAGCCTCTGACATAATAGGCTGAAATTCCCCTGGGAACTCACTGAAGAGGTTGAACAACTTAACGCTAGTACAAATTTGCTACAGTGGATAATATTTTATTATTTTCTTGTGAAATCATCCTATGCATGCTACAAAATACATAAACCTCTAATTTTTCTTAAAGCCGCATCAATACACAATGCATTAACAATCTAATATACAAAGAGTGTTCACAACAAAGCACCTCTGGGCATAACATTAAAAAGACACAGAATGAAACTAGAGCCAAGCTGAACGAAGTTATACTGGTTTTTTTTTTTTTGTTTTGTTTTTTTAAAACTCCTCTTATGGGACAACATATTATTGCATGATGAGTTATTTTATAAAGAGAATGTAAGTAACTGAGATCTCACACATTATAAATGATTATTAGATTTTGGTACATACTGGGGCAAAATGCAAGTGAACAAGTAAGTTAACTGTTAATTAATATCCAAGTCCCAAATTTTTCAAGAACCACTAGAATTTCAGGCACCTCCAGTGTTGAGTATCCTGACAGCGATACCTTCAAGAGCCTTGACACGCTTAATTCAATTTACAAAACATCATTAAGTAGTATTGCAGATGGGCAGTTTCCTAATCTGTACCCTGCTTATGCTGTTTGTTTATGCTTCTTTCTTTATAACCTCAGGGTCCTTTTCCACTAGGTTTTTAAAATATCTGTTTAATTAACTATCTATTACCCTACTAGCAATCGGAAATATTTACATCAGCATAAATGTTACAATTTCTGGATATGGGTTTTTAAAACCCCAAACAACAGAAAGCTCTTTTTATCCTTAGCTACGGAAAAACAGTTGAAAGGAATATTTTTATCTCAGAAAGAAAAACAGGATATGGGAAACAGGGCATACAATTCTAACTTTTTTTTATCAAAACTTTTTTTCCAATAGTAAATCATTTTCACCTAAAGAAGCATCAAACTATGGAAATTATTTCTATCACTGGTAGGGGATGATTCAAAGGTCAAACAGTATTTTAAGTCTCTGTAAGTACTAGTACTACCTGATCATGTTGGGGCACCTGATGGAGTGAGCTGAGGGGGTGGAGAACAACAAAAAGCTTTACATGTCCTTTTTAGAATTTTTCCTTCGTAGGATTCTTCTGCTACAAGATACACTTCAGAAGCAAGTGTTCTAATTAAATGAAGTAGTTACAGTTTAGTCAAATTCACTGCTGCTCATCATCACCACTTACAGCAGGCTTTATTAAAAAAAAAATAAATAAATGTAGGTGAGCTGTAATTTTTGGGGGGCCAGCAGAGAAAGGGAAAAAAAATTCAATCCAGCCTACCAGTAAACAGGCTGGCTGTGCACTAAGAAAGCATACTGCTAGCTATGAAGCTCTAAAACCCGATTACTTACAGAACTTTGAGTTCTTTCAACCCAGACAAGGCCTTCGGATGGATAAAAGAAAGGTCATTGCCAGCCAGTCGCCTGGAAAAAAATTGCAATAATAATTTCAGTCACAAAATTCAGCACAAAATACAACTATCTAACAAGGAAAATCACCAATACATCAAATCTTGCAAGCAGTTATGCCTTTTGCATCCGATTATGCCATATTCATGGTCTTCCAAGTTTGCATCAGTTATTTCAGTCATCACACATATTTTAACGCCGAGAATGCATTACTCAGCCTCATGGATATACTTTTGCAAACATGCTAGAAAACACACATCCCAGAATGACGAAGAATCTTCTTACGGTACTAGGTTTGAAAAGTTCATTTACCAACTATTAACATGATCCTCTGGCTTTCAGCATTGCTCTGCTGAAACACATGCTCTGGTACCCATGTGTTTTTAATCTATACAGCAATTTCTAAAGAAACTATGCAGTTAAGTAAAAAAAGATAGATGCTAGTGCGAGGCAGGTAGAAGTTTCTATGCAAATCCCAAATGTGAAGATGATATTTGCAAGCAGGTCGTACACGTTCACGGTGGTGACAACTGCCAGGATGCCTGCTGACATTACCAAGACATAATCCTGGTGATCTTTCATCTTTTTGGTCAGCTATTTGGACAAACTTTTCAGAAAAGAAAACTGTTTTGGGGGAGGGAAAAAGGGAACAGGATTCTGAGCCGTACCCACTCTCTCTCAAGATGTGGCCGGTTTCAAACTTGGACTGCTAGATACTAACACCATGTGAAAACCACCATGATATTAAAAGTAATAAATACAGGAGACGCTGCAGAAGACAAAGCAGGAAAGCAGAAACAGCCGCCAAAACAGCTGTTTTCAAATAGCTCATTTCCCCTTCCCCCACTCCTTTTTTCTTCAACCTTTTTCCCACTGTCCTGACCAGCAGACCCTGTGTGGTCCAACCTTTGTTGAGCTGCTAATAGTTGTGACACAAGGTATTTTATTAAGGGTAAAAGACAATAATGCAGAACACCTGGTAACCCATAGCTGCCAAAAGATGCCATCATTTCAGCAGAAGTATGTGCTTTCAGACTTGGTTTCATACCCAAGCTGAGCAAAAGCAACGTTGGAGAAGGTTGTACACTGAAATCATCTGGTGGAAATACTGTGTACAATGCAGTAAGCCTTAATAATTAAAAAACACTTAATGTGCTTTAACAAAGGTTACAGACTATCAAAACCCACCTCTGCTGTTACAGGGCACTGTGAAGCAAGCCAGACACACTAAAGGGAAAAACCTATCTCAAAGAGGTAAATGAAGGAAATAACAAGAGCATCATCTGAAGTATCAGCTTGCCAGAACATAGCAACATTATTACATTTTTATCTTAGTCTCTATTTCTAACTACATAAAAGAGATTACCCAAAACATTTGATACCTACATAGATCTGCTTGCAACAGAATTAATGACTTAATAAAATGCTGCCTGATAGAGAGGATGCTAGTTATGTTTATCAAATCCATTTGTCAAAGGTAGATGGTTTTATTTATAAACCAAGGGAGAAGAGGACGGCTTCTCATGAACAGGAAGGTGACAGCAGCAGCAGATACTACTCGATTTTAGAAAACTGTGTTACTGTTGTTTGTGAAAGTAGACCTTGGTATTTAGTCCCTGTATTCTCACACACACCCCAATTGCCATAGCTATGGCTCTGACATCATTACAAGCATGCTTAAATCTCAACTTCTTCTGTCTTAAAACAAAAAAAAAAAAAAAGACATCTCCTGACTGCTGAGAAAAGTTTGTCTGCATGGCTTGTGTATAACCAAACATCTTTGAAACCAGAAGAAAAATAAAAAGAACGAATGTATACTTATTCTTGAAATCTCCTGCCTGCAAACAACCTCAGGACTTCGGAGCTGTGACATGGTTTTTCAAATACTTTGAATTTTTAACATGAATGAAAAATTCCAGATGGCAACTCAACACTCCCTTAAAATTCATTTTGTTGTCAGTAGCTGCCCGAATCAACTGCATTAACTTTATCTGGGGGGACACGGAGGGAGGTTTGCAATATTTCATGGCTTTCTTTTGAACAATTTCATAAGAAGCTCCCCGTAAACAGAAAGAAATATTGATTAAACATGCTGGGTCTCTACACCAGAGGACCAGTGATCTGCAAAACACATGCTTATTTTAAAAAGTGTTCAAAACATCAAAATAGAAATCCTTAAATCAAGCGAAATTTAACTGAGACTATAGCACGGAATTATTTTGGCACTCAAACACTACTAGTTGATGTTGATTACCTACCACACGCTTCGAGAAGAGC
The DNA here is from genome assembly GCF_000699105.1 of Pygoscelis adeliae. Taxonomy (NCBI): domain Eukaryota; kingdom Metazoa; phylum Chordata; class Aves; order Sphenisciformes; family Spheniscidae; genus Pygoscelis; species Pygoscelis adeliae. Next base: position 4,618,194 of record NW_008824186.1, on the reverse strand, counting down.
CAGCCCTGGTAAATGTGTGTCAGGCAGCTCTGGCTGCAGCTCTGCCAAGGTTCCCTGTTAAACGGGCTGGTGTGCAGCTCGTCAGGCATCTGCTGTAACTTCTCCCTCCCCCCGAAGAGGCTGGGGATTATGATTTGTTTTAAAAAAGCTAAACTAAATCCAGTTGAATAGCCTCCCCCAATCTCACTGAGTGTCACTAACACAACCTACAGAGCACTAGAAACAAAACACAGCTGAGCCAGAGCAAGGCTTGCGTGACTTCAAATAGCAAGACTTCGCCTGCCTCAAGGCAACTCCTGTTTATTCAGTCTTTTTGCAACCAACCAACAGAAAAAAAAACAACCTGCAATCCATTACATTTCCGTTTCTCCTCCATCTGGCAACCTTCCAGGAAACAGGATACAACTAGCCAAGTGTGCAAAGGCTTTACTAATCAGTTTGCCAAATATACATTTATCATTCACGTCCTAGCCTTGGGGAGCATGGCTGCTCGTTAGGAGGTTTCAACTGCAGCTCTCCAGCAGGCAAAGACCAACATATCATACGCTGCTCTCAACATGCTTCCCTCTGCTGCAGCACGCAGCAGCTGGGAGGATGGAAAGATTTCTCTTTACATAACCAGGTTCATTTTAAAGAGAGAAACGAAAAATTAATAGCATATAATATAGCACACATACAGCATATAAATGAAGACGTCACTAAAATAGCCCAGTCAGGTTTTCCACGTTACCTCCTTTCAGCCTGTCTTAAAAATCATCACATTCAGATTTTCAAATATAATGTTTAAAACAATTAAATATTTAAAAAGCACCTGTTTCTCTCTTTCTGTTTCTCGCACACACACAGTAAATGGGCTAAGGAAAATCACAGCTTTACCAAGCCCCAAACTCCAGCACAACAGAAAGGAAGGGAGCTTCATCTCCTTGCGACAAGACTCACTAACCTGCTTGGGATCAGCCCATGGTGGGACAACTCCACACTGCTATGAAGCTACCTGAAGGCAGCCCTACATTTACACTATCGAGAGCTGAGTACCCATCCGTCCCTTCATTTTGAGTGGAAAGTCTCAGAGATCTGGTCTGAAAGTCCATCTATAGTTACTGAGTCAAGGCACATCACCGTTAGAGCTCTTTTTCCAAAAGGCAGAGCACTGTAAAACAGATTCATCCACAAAGACAGTAAAGACTCAATTGAACAGACGATTGTAAAGTGCCCTGATATGCTATAGGTCACAAAAACTTAGTTTGCTGTCTTTTACTTCTCAAGATACACAGACACAGCAGCAGGCATCATCTGAAGCGGGGTGTAAATGTGTATCACACAGACCAAGAGTTTTCCTGCTAACTCGATTGTGACTCCCCTTGTTTGGAAACAGCAGAGTTACACCTTGGAGGCTTCTGCAGTGGAATCACAGTTGTAATGTGTGACCACATTAGTATCTTTCTTCTAGGTTGGCAATCCCCTTGTAATTGCTTGGTATTGAAAACTGTAGTCCCCTACTTTTACTTTAAAAAAACAAAAATAAAAATTGAGTGTTTCAAGGGCACAAAATTTCTGCAAATTTGGACAAATTCAAAGAGACAAAACCCAATTTCAGCATAGCAGGATAATAGAGTAGGACATGGAGGACAAAATACTTTGCTGTCCTGTCATATATAGGTGAGCAATACCCTCTAATCATTATTTTAAGTGGCACAGTAAATGATCTCCAGATGTAGATGACACCTTGTTGTTATTACAAAAATCAGGATACAATCTGGCTGGGGACTAATCTTCCATGGTATCTCATTCCCAGAATACACAGCAAGCATAGTTGCTTGCACTGAAACTCTTCTGAAAGCAGCAAAGACTGTTTTCTCTCTTTTGGGAAATTAAAACTTCTACAGTTATGAGTCTGGCAACCCGGCTGCACATTAACTGAGCCAAGTTAATCACTGGTGTCACTCCAAAATCAGGGAGGATGTCCCAGGGATACATTTTTGTCCGTAACAATTAAAACCATCACTCTCATTTTGATAGGATGCAACACAAACTTCTTGGAAACCTCTCTGCTTGCCTTGCATCCCAGATGGTGGTGAACCTCAGGTTACTTGAGCAAAGAATTAGGTCTCCTTCTGTCCTTTTGAAGATCCTGGGCACGTACACAAAGTGGTTTTGCTGTGTTTTTTTCTTTCCTTTGGTGGTATTCCAGGATCCTCCTAACCTTATCTGTCCATCTTGTCTCTGATAACAATACATTGGCTACTTTTTCCATGGATCAACTGTAATCTTACTTCCTCACTGAAAATTCAAATACTGACACAGACTGCAATCCTGACATGTCATAATAAATCACCTGATATATTATTTTTATTTCTACATTAGCTGCTTTCTGGTAAGACCCAAGACCTAGTCAACGCCGAACATTCCACAGTCGCCTTCAGACTGTCCACCACTGGCTGTCTGCCCACGCAACATCTCCTTTTAGCTCTCCAACTTTTACCTACCTATTTTCATCCCATTGGAAAATATTCCATTGCTTCCCCACTTGCATTTTAACAATTTCTTTACGTTTTTGCTGTCTTGCATCAAACTATTCTGCCATCCTTAACATGCCTGTCCCTGACATCAACTTTTTCAGGGTTCTTTGTGCTTCCCACACAAACTTGAATTTTACTTCATTTTCTCCTGCAACAGAAGTAACCTTTGAAAATGACTTATAGACACACCTGCTGGGTATCATGGATTAAATTTTCTCAAACTTAAGAAAAGAGCTTCAGGTTCCACTTATTCCAGAAAAGAAGCCACTTTGGAACAGAATTCAGTTTTCTTAACAGTTGATGCATAGTTATGTGCTACAATTTATTCATCCAGGTTTGAAGCTTTACACAAGAGGTACAGCCATTTGCAGGAAAATACCAGGGGCTTGCTGCTTCCCCCATGCAGAGATCCCCTGCCTGGCGAGGGCACACGCCTGTGCAGACAGCTCCTACCCAAGCTGGGCAGCTGCAGAAGGGGACAGGCTGATAAATGGAAGCCTTATCACCGGACTAAACCTTGCTTTGCTTATCTGTGATTAGCAAACAGCCCTTCTGGGACTTTTGTCAGCTGCAGCCTGCTGCACTGTGAAGCCAATCAATAACCTACAGATTACTCCCAATTCTTCTACGCCAATTTAGCATAACTAAATGGATACTTTATTCTGCTGCTGCTAATGGAAAACGCGTTTGTCCCCTTCGCCTTTTCTTGCAGTAGTTTCAGTATTATACAGCCTCAACCGCTATTTATAAAGTCGTATGTCAGCCAAGACACATCAGGACTGAAAAAGGAAGTCTGTAACTACAACCAGCACTGAAACTGCACCAACTCCATCCAGCTCAGTAGGCACTTCTCATCACAAGACTTCCCTTTCTAGCAGTTACAGCTTTCTCAAAGTTATACTGACCTTCAAGGTACTAGTTTGTTTTCAAAATGTATTCCTTGTCTAAAAACTTAAAGTGTCTAAGTAAACTAAACTGATTGATTAAAAGAAGTCTAAAGCCTGTCCGTAAGTTCTACTGTTAAATTGTCAGCAAAAGTCACCAGACAAAATATGGCTCTATGATATTGCTTTTCATGGACTATCAAAGAATACTTATATTTTTTTCTTGTTAACAGGAAAATAAATGATGGATTTTGAAGCAAGCAAGCATTCCCATCCATGCAAAATATACTCTGTCATTCAATTTGTAAGCAGTATCTGTACTGGGGCAAGACCTCCTTGAAGTAGAGCCCACAGGCTACAACACATATGCGCTGTAGGAAACACATATAACCTAAAACAATTATTATACAATATGAGATGTTGAAGCAAGCTGTCTTTGTAGTCCCAACTAGTATTCTTCAGCAAAACAACAGAAGTTTGCACAAATTTTCTAACATGGACATGTCTTAAAAATAAGCAACAATATTGTGTCGTCTTGAAAATTGGTAACACCTAGTCTACAGCAGTAATGACAAGTTGTTGCAGTATGCAACTTTGATTCCTCTTACCTCCAAAGCAAAAAGCAGAATACGTTTTATAAAATACACCTTCTTCTCCCTAACTGCCTTTGCACATCTTGCACTGTGTCGTGATACCTTTCCTTTGCTCTACCATAGGCCAGGTAGACCTTTCCCTCGATGGCTATTTCAAGGCACTCAGGTGAGTCTGCATATGCTTATCTAGGCTCTGCCACTCTCGATTTCTATTTCCTTCTAATTTCTCATTGCACAAATAGCAATCGTTACAGATGCCATAGTGTTTACTGGGGAAGGAGCTACCTGAGACAAATATTCCATGTTCCTCACCGCGATGCACAAACTTAAATATTCCAGTGGCAGAGTAGCAGGGTGCTGGGTGGCTTTCAGGATTTTATTTCTTCTTCCTGTACCCTCAAAAAGCCATGCCTAACATTAGCTTATCCTTTTCGTTGTGGATGCTGAGAGATTGGGGGCACTTAGCTGTGCTATGGGAATGACTTCCACAGCGATGAGCCAGCTGCTGAGAAAGCAGAGGGGGAATTGTGGTTGACAGCTCCAGTTCAGGGGGCTCCACCACTCTGAGAGGGATCTGTGGATTTGATACCAACTTCACCACGGGCCAGCGCAGAGAGCGGAACGTGAGAGAGACAGGCTCTCTGCTGCCCATGTAGATCTGCAGATGGGCTGCTACACTGAACTGACAGGAGCTCTTCCAGCATAAATATGCTCCTTCCTGGCTATAAATATGTTTCATTTACCTAGTCTGTAAAGCAGACACCCAGAGATGAAAGTAACCAAGCTCGGTTTTGATCAACTGGGATGCAACAATTAAATCAACTACAGATTTGTGCTTTTAGCAGATAGTCCTATTTAGATGCTCAGAAGGTTTCCAAGATCATGAAATATATTGATGGTTAGACATGAGAGAGTGGAAAAAATGACTGTTGAGATAGTAAATCCTCAAAGTTGCTTCAATCTGTCCATACAGGCTGTCTCTTGCCCTGGCATTTATTGGCTTTCCAGGCATGGGATCTTTTGAATGACCATGCATCTAGCAAGTGATGCTGCAAAATGTGGAAGTGGATTAAATCTACGTATATTTGGCAATTAAACCTCTGCTACCAGTTTTCTAACCACTTCAGATACATACTGGGTAAATACAAGACCCACGTTTTGTAGACGCCTCTACTATGAATGACCTTAGAGAAATGGGCGTAACTTTCAATATGATTCTTTGTTTCGGATTTAGGTCAACTGTTAACTTTTCCCCAGCTGAAAAAAAAAAGCAAGTATTTTATCAGAATCATCTATAATTTTACTTTTATATAGGAAAGGCAGGAAAAGAACTTTACGTGAGTACAGGTTACTACTTCTGTGCCAGGATAAAATCTGCCAATGCTAATTAGGCAAGAGTACCTCAGTACTCACAAAAAAAATACCAAAATACAACCACCCAAGAGGAAAGGAGGTAAAAGAATGACTTAATTCCTCACCATGTCTTCCTATGGTAAGATACAGTGTCATGCCGAGACACTATGATGACAGAATGCACTCAATTACTTTCTCAGAGTATGGGGATAATACATTTACCTCCAACATATAGGATTTGTTTTTTCTGCTTTTCTGTCTGAATATCTAAGGCTTTTGCGACTCTTCTTGAGGCTTGAGCCTGGAACTGGCTGCCTGCTCACTTGCACACGTACATTTTTTTGTCCCACACTCCCATTCCTGAAACCAAAAAGAGAAGATGGACTGCACGGTACGAGCACTGTTTGGGGGACTCTACCTGGAGAGACCCAGCCTGAGAGCTTCTGAGGCTACCGCTCGGCCTCCAGAAGTTTCTCATCTGGTTTATATGTTCAGACAGCCCCAACCTGGCAGCTCAGGCAGCATAATAAATTCAGGCTTGTAAGACGGGTCTTGAAGCATAACACCGAACAGTTCAGCCTCCAGGCCATTTAGCTAAGCCAGCTTCTGTGTGCGTGCGCATGTGAAAATAATGTTGAACACTGAAACTCAAAGACAACAGATAAGGGAAAAAGTTTTGTTTCCCTCTAAATGTGCTTGCAGCAGAATAACCAGTCTTGGGATCCTTATACACAACCATGCCAACTTTTGAAATTAACATGTAGAAACAGAAACTGGAAAGAAGCCTCTTCATCTTCTAAAAACAATGGAATTTACTGAACCTACTAGCATCTGTCCCCACAAACAGGAAAAATATGCAACTGTTAAGCACAGCAAGAACCTTCTAAGCTACAGAAATATTCTTGTATCAGCAGGATTGAAACTCATCCAGAAACAAACTGATTTAGGACTCGCATAGATAAGAAAACATTAATTAAACACAGGTTGGCCAACATGTTTTTAAACATCATTTAGTATCTAGTGCAGACCAAGTAGGTGATGTTTAAAAATATCTTAGCTGACTGTGGTTAATTCTACTTGGGAGTCTTTGCCTAAAGGGTTTGTCTTGACTAGAATTTAAAGATGCAAGTTACAACACGCCAACACACTTTCTAAAGCTCCGGCACACACAAGGCAGCAAACATTTCTAATGTGTGCTAGCTGGTCAAGTCAAAGCTTAGGCTCTTAACTTGCTACCACACGTGAAACCTACACCTTGCATTTTCTTCATTAGAACTTTACCTCTTGGAATTCAAGCTGGAGCAACTGAGGAAATTACCTCCTCCAGCTGTTCAAATATTCGCAGCTGGCAGACGGATGAAGAGCACTCATCAGCTTCCAACCCAGCGTCAGACAGCTATTTTTGAAATACCAACAGAGGAGTCTACACTGGCTGTCTTTATAGGAAAGCAGCTGAAGAGAGCTCTTGGCTTGTTCCTCAGTCTCTGCTGGTGGGGCTGAATGGACAGATATGGGGTGGTAACGTCTCCAGTCGTACCAGCTAGTTTCACAAGAGGATGTTTAACCACAGCCTCAGTTACCACATGTCAACTAACACAAGGCATCAGGACAACTTTTCTCATGAAGATTCATCCTTACCTTTTCTACTCAAAACAAGCCCTTTGTCTCCAGCTTCCCGCTACAAATCCTGTGACTACTGATGTTTATCAAAAGGGAAAGGAATTGCACCATCTCATCAACGTTCGCACACTACCTTGAAAATACTATTTTAAAAGACCTAGCACTGAAGGACAAAAACCACCTTCCACCAAATGCTCCACAGCCAGGTGAGGAAAGACACTGCATCCCAAACTAACAGCTCAGCCTTGGTGGCCTTGGCAGAACTCCAAGACATGCCTTATTCATAAAACCGAAGTAATAAAAAGGACAGACACTCCTCCTCCCTCCCCAAGGATAATACAACTTGGTGCTGATGCAGAAATTAGAAGGAAGGGGACCATCTAAATTACACACTGAAATAGATACTACAAAAGCAAGCAGCTGTGACATTTCAGCCAGGTGGTCATCTTCAGCTGCAGTCAAGAGGAAAAATAACTCTAGACATTTCCCTTGCAGATACTTCCTGATTACAACCTTATGGCAAAAAACACCTCATTTTCACTGCCAGTATGCATTTTAATTAATCTTTATGCTCTTAAAATATACTTCGTCAATTAAAAGCCATGATCAGAGACTCTGGTGGCGGGGGGGAAGGGTTTGAGATGTTTAAGCAGATCTCTTAGTGCTGTAATCAGCATGGATATAATTAGTCAAGCAAATTCTCAGTTGTACTATTTCTTTTCCTGAAAAATTACAGTTGCACGTGTGCTGTCTCTCGCTTGCTGTTTATTCATCTCAAAAAGCAGATTAGCATTGCGTTTCAGAAAAGAGAAAACTTTTATTGATCTAAATCTTCCCCTTACCACTTTATTTCCCTAACCATTTTCACCAGCTATTAAATAAAAACCTTAATAAAGTTTGCCCTTGACTGATAAAAAAAAAAAATATCTGAGGGTAGCGTCACAGAAGAGAGACTGTTTCATATCATATATGAACTACAACCAGAAACACAACAGACCCTGGCATCAGCATACATCGGGAAGATAATTGAGTACTGCTGTCTCTTGGCACCTTCAGGAGTGATTATTTTCCTTGCAGTATTACTGGGCATGATATGGTCTTCAAAACCCCAACAGTCAGAGAGCATCCTCCCTAACCCTTGTTGGAGAAGGTCAGAGCCCTGCCCTGAGGCTGACTGGTTGGAAGGTGACTGGTGCTCCCCTTCGGACAACCGTGTGCTTGTGTAGGTTGCAGGCAACCTACAGACGGACAGCAGGACAGGTTGCTGTCCTCTGCCTTCCCACCAGCTCTCACATGAACCCGCAGCCAGACAGCCAAAACCTTATCATCTAAACCTTACCCATCAGTGCAGAGCAAATAAGACGACAACATTTTAAAAGGTTAAGAGTGGAAATCAAAACAAGGTTAAAAGGTCATTAAGTCAAGGAGACTTTTCCTTTATTCGAGCGGTTCGAGTTTCTGAAGCCAGACTGGAAAACTGGCCAAGAATAAAAATCATTTTGATTTGCCTTCCTTGATGAGAGAGTGCCTTTTTAATTCATCCAGCAGATCATTCACAAATATAGTGAATGGAAATCATAGAGTTAAAATCCTTCAGACTGCTTTAGATAACTTTAAATATTAGAAGGAACTGCAACCATTTAGAAGAGCATCAAAACATAACACAGCCTGGCTCTTCCAGTTAAAAATTCACACTGGAAAATGGTTTCTGCTTTCTAAAAACACTGCATTATCTAACTATATTTCCCTCTTCTAGCTTTCTATAAATACTTTAAGGTGTGGTTATAAAACTGTGGCCAAGTTCTTCAAGGATTTTTAGAGTCTCCATATCAAGTTCAGGGCTGCAGCATATTTATGTTAACATTTTCTGGAGAATACACTTCATTAACTGCTGTGGCAAAACCCTTGGTGGTCTGCTCCTCACTGACTCTGACCATTGCTGTCTCAATCATTTGCGAATTACTTCCAGATGGGTATCAGTTACACAGAGATGGAGAATTTTTATAACATTTATAAATAGTGCATGAATCCTACAGACACACGATAACTGCAGTGACACGCATGACGAGGCTGTGAAGAGGGGCACGTGGAACACATAACCCAACGGGTGGATTCTGCCCACAGACAAGCTGGAATCCCTTTGCTTGTACCTGCAAGTAATACTCAGGTAGGACACTATCTCAAAAGGTAAAAAAACCTCAGATTATACCTGCAAATTTGATACTTCGCAGGGGAGTCAGTTCCCTAAACACGGCCATTTAGTGCCATTTCAGATGCCCTCTTCCACCCGGCCCCAACTGCCATTCCAGGCAGCCATCGGTCTCCCATCTGTGTCAGACCTGCCAGTCTTGTGCGGGTGTCTCGGATAACCCAGCACATCTAAAAACGGCACAGGATGCATACATTGAAGTACCCAGGTCGCTCCCCCTTCGGTGACATAGAAGGCACCTTTTAATCGAGCAGCCAGCTTTTTCAAGTCTGGTACGCTGCTTCTTTCAACTTTTATTCGCTAGCATTCATTTTAGGATTCGGAAAACGATCCTCTGATGTCTCTCCAGACTACCAAGTAATTCATTGCATTAAGAAAATGACAACCCCCATTTTAAATGACTCCTACTGCATTTTTTAATGCCATACTCTCTATACGTGCACTGCATAAGACTCAGTTGCCTACGTAATACATCTAATTGCCTCCCATTTACATTCAATTAAATTCTGTGATACTATTTTGCAATATTAATTAACTAAATCTGTCAGGGGCTAATCGCCCGGAGCATTTGACAAATGGCAGAGGTAGAGCATGGTATAAAGAGAAAGGTGTCTGGGGCTGTCTCCTGGATGAAGAGCTACTAGAGTCTGTGGTGGTGTAGGTACTTACTGCATTCCCATTAAGTCTGTGGGATTTTCATTTGCTTTAGGCGTGTAATTCTTGGGAGAAGTTCTAGATGGAAACGTCACTTCTAGCACAGATTTCAACACCACTTTGCTTTAACTCTGTCTCTTTTTCTTTGGCGTGGAACACCCAGGTTTCTGTGCTGAAAAAGCAAATTTGCTAGTGCCTGGCAGTCAGAATTTGGATCTGTTCAACTATAAATAAAAGCCAGGAAGAAAGTTTGAAAATCATCTTAGAGTGGAGAGGAAAAATTGTGGTTGTAGAGTGGGAAGTAGGACAGTTTGATTTTTTCTGTCCACAACCAGCAAAAATAAAGGACTGACAAATTTCTGTACCTTATCCCAGAGAGAAAAAGGAATGAGCAGAATGAGGCAAAAATGTGTCACGTCTGGTGCTGGTCATTTCTATTAAGGAGGGAAGCTGCTTTTGTTCGCATCTACTTTAGTCTATTATATTCCCTCTGGGAAGAACGTGAACTGAAGCAAGGGAACCTGGAGTTGACTTGTGCACAGATGACCATAACCAGGTCTTTACAGAGAAGGAAGAAACCTTCCTATTTCACTGCCAGTGGGCATGGCCAGAGCCTCCACAAATAGGCTTCAAAGTCAAAGCAGGCTGCTGCTGCGAAACATTACTAGCAACTCACAGGTCTCGGTTAATGGTTTTCAACTGAGAAGTACTGTACATAGATACTGCCTACTTATGGCTCTGCTCTGACGGTCGTTTTCCTGTCTCTCTGCATCCGTGATAGCTGTTGAATTGGAGAGAGTTTTTCTTTTTAATCTTTCTGGAGATTCTCCTACCACTGCAGCTGTAGGAGATAACTCGAACATAAAATGAAAATTGTATTTTTCCATTGTACTAAGGAATTATGACTGATTCTAATATGTCCAAACATTTGGCAAGTATCATTTTTACTGTAAAGTTGTTGGGTTTTGGTGGTGGTTTGTTGTTTTTTTTTTTTTTCAGAAGTTGCTTTAACATATCAAGTAAGCATGCTAGGAATGATTTAAAGCTTCTGGGTGTTCACATATAATCCTGAGTTCAACGCTAGCCTATTTTTTTGCAAACTGAAATGCTGGAATTTAGGGGGACATTGATGTACACGTAGCAAATGGCTCTGAGGCCATAAGCACAGCAGATGATGGCTGAAGGCTCTGCCTTTTCTCTCTACCTCCTGACACACCCCAGGGTTTATGGAAGTTACACAATATGCACACCCACCACTTAGGTTTTATTGCTTAATTACTTATAGGGAAAAAATGAAGTCTCCCACAGTCATCTGAAGTTGGGAAAACGAATTGTTTGTTTTTTCAACTTTTGGTGTGAAATACGATTATAAAGAATTTGGAAAAGAGTGGACTACAAATATAGTTTAACAAAACAACACACCACACAGACATACTGCAGCACACATTATAAAGCACATAAGGAATGTTGGCTAGTATATATTCTGAGCCAAGCAAGCCTCCCCAGGCCTCTAATTATTTTTTTTTTTAATTGACTACTCATGCCATAGAACCTTTCTTAAACTGTGTCAATTACACACAGGCACCATCTGAAATCCTGGTAAATCTGTTTTCCTTCATGAAGTATTCTCGACTATATTGCAAATTTAAGCAATACCTGAAATGGGAGAGAATAAAGCAGAACCTGTAAAGTCGGAACAATGCTTCCCTACTTCATAAGGTTTTGTCTCTTTGTAGCTATTCTTCCCCTAAGGTGCATTTTTTGAAAAATCTCTCAACCCAGCACTCATAGTTCCAGTCTAGCCAAAGTCACAAATAAGGACAGCCGTACTTTGTATTTTAAATGCTCTTTGATATGAGAAATGCTACTTTGACACTATGAAAATGCAAGCGAAGCAAAGCAAATTGCAGTGGTATTGTCTTATCTATTTCTTATTACTGGAAGTTCTCAACACTTTCTGGCAAAGGTTGAACCATTACCCTCTCTTCATAGATAAGGAAACTAAGGCACAGAGAAGTCACTTGTCACATAATAGTACTTACTAAAGTAGTTACTGAAATTCAAAGCCTTCTCCCTGTTTATTGACTCTGAAACCCAACCTAATCCAGGGCTATGCTGTGAAAGGGTGCTTCAACTTTGCAAAGGCATCTCAGTTAAGACTTCAGTTCAGCAAAACACTGGACACATGAGTCTTAGTGCAGCTCGAGGACTCAGAAGTCCAAGTATCACCTAAGTAAAACCTAAAAAAAAACCTAAAAGGAGAATGGGACAAGAGGGAGATGGGAACTGGAGAGAGAATTTCTGCCAGAGAAACTAAGAACAAAAAGCCCTGTACCACAGAACTTGAATTTCTGATGCAGGTCAGGATGGGCTTGCGAGCGCTGCATCTGCAGCCTACAGGGGCAATGGGAGCAAGCTGCTCAATAAATGAAACAACATATATTTTATGGAACTTATGCAACAACTACACTGTAGCTCCTTCGGAAACAATGGTAATTACACACCTCGTGTTATCTTTGGATAATGCTGTAATTAGCATGTGTCATCACTGTAGCCATGATTAAAATAATTACCATAAAAAGTCCCTTGTAAGTAGCATTTACTGTTCCGGTTTCCAAACACATACAGGATTTTTTTTAATTATAATTGCTGTCTCTGTTCACAGCTCAACTCAACACTATTTCTTTCCCCACCCGCCTTCCACTTTACGGAGCCATCTGATGTTGCAGCAGAACTTTAACGTGTGTG
>NW_008824186.1:4601214-4605586 GCF_000699105.1 Pygoscelis adeliae | reverse complement strand
GCATCCTCTGGTAGCCTTGTGATGTTATTCATGCTGATATCTCTGGAAAAGAAGAAATACAGATTTATCAATAAACAGTAAGTGATTTTTACACTCTAGGAAAAGGAAGAGAAAAAAGAAAGCCTAATCAGATGGTATGATAACAGAAAAAAAAAATGTTCTAGCATCACACAGTAATATCTCTTTCCATAAATTTGCATGTTAAACTTTCAAAGCACAGTAATTTGAGAATCCAGTCACAGCAAAGACCTATATAATGGAAAGTTGATAAGAAAGTTTTCTGACACCTCTAAGCAAAAAAATTGCTGTGAAACTACAGGGTATGCACGTATGGAAGAGGATCTACAGTACTGTTATCCCTGGTACTAATTTTTACCAACTTACACATGCATACAGTTTTAACACAGATGATTAAGACCGCTCTAAAACCACAGCATATGAAAAAAATTTAAAAGATTGTGACCACCCACCATGCAAATTTTCATCCCACAATGTCTTTAAAAAACAAGAATACATGCATTGGGACTTAATAAAGAGCTTCTGGCAAACATGGCTTCTGGAACAACTGACAAGAATAGCAGAAACATGTCCTAGCTCTACCACAGTCTTTTTTTTTTTTTTTTCTACAAAACCTATAGAAGTCCTCGAGGTAATAGTTTTAAGCAGATTTCATTCTCAGTCCGTGAGCAGAGACAGGCCATCAGCAAGTGCTTACATGATAGGTATGCAGACTTGTTCAGCTTTTTTCTTTCAGAAAGAGCAGTAAGTGGCAAACTTGGTGCCATCACCTCAGTTCACACCTACACAACCATCACAGATAATCCAGTCCTAAAGCAAGTTATTACTCAATGTGAGTAAAAGTAGCACGAAAACAATTCAGTTTGATAATTAAACTAATAGCTGCCTAACAATTTATGACATAACCCAAGTTCTCACTTTCCACTTGGTTACTGCTTTTTTTTTTTTTAATATGTAGTTTAACGAGCAATTCAGTGAGACTCGTTAGTACAGCCCTCCCAGCTTCCTTCTGCTTGCTGTCTTCCACACGTTGTTCTCTAACATCTATGTGCCACCTCCCTACATATTTTGGTAAAAAGCAAACAAACAAAACCAAACCACCCCTTCCATCTCGCTGACAGCCAACAAGTACCACTGAAGCTCCTGCATGAAGATCTGAAGGGCTGGTGACTGCATGCAGGACAGCAGATTTTGTCTGCCACCTAAAAAGCTCACCTCAGAATAAAGTACCAGCCCTTGCCTACTGCTGGGGCAGATGTTCTTAGCCCATCCATAGCCACCACTGGTTTTCAAACATCTGCCTCAACTGGAATTATCACTTCTGATGAGGCGGAGAAAGGTCAATTTAGACTCTCCCTGCTATAATGGAATGGCACAAATCCCTGAAGAACCATTTTGCAGCAACAAAAACAGCCCTCTTGAGAAATTAAAAAGTTTCACGTTCAGGATATCTTCCACGGCTCCCACCCACGACAGGACGCGGTGCTGACCTTGGGAGGTTCAGAGTCAGAGCCCTAAGGGGAGCAAGGAGTATGCAGAGGGGTCGGTGCCGCTTCTGAGGAAATGGTGCCTCGGGACATTTGTACCTTCTTTCATGCTGTGACAAATCAAATGCCATGTCAGTAGCATATAACCTACCAAAAATGTTGCAGCAGCTAATTAAACCACTTTTTGCAAAAAGTGCCCACATTATTCCTCCATTTGCCAGACCATAATGTCTAACATAGCTCATTAAAAAAAAGTTTCCTTATTTATACTGACAACAGAATGCACTATATAAAAAACCCCCATGGTTACTGGGAAAAAAAATATTTTTTCCCCCACAGCAGTTGACAATGTCAACTGATGTCAGTGAATTTATGTGGAGATTAACAAGTAACTGGCAACTGTCTGCTGCCCCCGACGGAGCAGCACAGGCCCCCAGCCTCCACCGACATGAACATTGCACTCCTACATTAAATCTAGATGCAATTGTTTCTTTAAACTAAATGTTTATTAACTAGCAGGCCAAAACTCCATTTCTCATACCCCAGTGTAAACCAAGAGAGTTATTCCTCAGCAGCTGTTAAGAGTATACTAACATAACTCAAGAGCAATGGAGATCAAAATAGGGTTCAGCACATACAAAACAAACCCAATTGTGAAAGATGACCGAGAAAATCCACTGCAGCGTAACAGACTCCTTCACTAAGCTCCAGAAGGAGCTGAACTGGAGATGATTTATTTCTGAACTCCACAGCCTGCGTGTTTTAAGAGGTGCTTTGTATCTCAGCAGCAGCTTGGGTACTGTGAGATGCTGCAGTTGCTGCGGGGGACATTTTTCTTCTTGCGCAGAAAAGTAAATAAAAGTATCAGATACATGAATCATCAGCTGTCTGCTCCACAGGAGACTGCAACTTTTATTCTCCCTACTCCCCATATACATTTTTCAAATTGTCATGAATACACGCATTTCACACATCCAGGCTAGTCCCCTCCTTTCCAGATGACTACACATCCCCTCCCAGTATCAACTGGGAAAGATTTATGAAGAGGGCAGAAGGGTAAGAAGGGAGTGGAGACCCTACATGAATCCTAAGAAATAGTAACCTGTGCAAGAAAATCACAACTCTCTTAAAAGACTGTCCAGGTGATATATATATATGATCATATATACCGTATTAAATGGTGGTAGTAAAAATAGGTCGACAGTACATAGCATCAGAAAGTGCTTTATGAACGGCTATACATCACTTTGTCAAGGATTTTGACTGCAACCACATTTGCTGCACTACGTGATAGCTCTTTAGGACAGAAGTAGTAAGAAATCACATCTGTCTGAAAGCAATGGTCTTGAATCTAGAGCTATAAATGCCTGATTTTCAGAAGTGTCACATGCAATCCTAAATTAAGTCAATGGAAATCATGTAGACAGACGGCATGGCTGACATCCAAATTCTACACAATTTCTGCTTTCTCTGGGATCTGAAATTAGCAAAGAATGTTTTTTGCCTGTAGCTCCAAGTGTTAGCAACTACAGTTTTAACATGGGGAGTAGACTCTTTGGGTGTAAGCACGAAACAGAACACCTTAATAATGAAGATTTGAGAAGCATCGTCAATATCCACAAATTCTACTGAAATTTATTTTCAGTGAAACTGCACTTATAACAAAAACAGGCACAAAGATGCATTGCAATTCTGCCTTTAGCATTATGATGTGAATCTTCAGGGACTGCTTATCACAACACCTTGCTAAAAAGCTGGAATTACTACAAAGTTTCTGTATTTGCCTTCATTGCTCATGATAGTAACTCCTACTCAGTAAACAAGCCAATCTTTATAGCACTGATTCGCAGACTTTGGGGAACATCAAGACACCAACTTTCAAAGTTTCTTAATGACCACTATACGAGTTTTAAATCAATTTTACTTTGATTAAAAACATTATGTAAAAGCAGTTCTGCTGCAGAAATCACATGATTGCCAATGCCTCACCAACCAACAGACTTGGGTAGGTCACACTTTGAAAAACTGCTAGAAAAAATTAAGTTTCAATGTAAGGGATGAGAAGGTCTTCAGTAATGTTATCTGAAGTGCACTATCAGCAAAAGAACAACGAATACAGAAGGAAAAAAACTACAAAGAATTGTAGAAGCCAAAAGAGAAACTTGGTTTTATTTTTTTAAATACATAAAAATTAGTATTTTTTTTCCAGTCTACAGAACATCCTCACTCAGAGTGAGTTCATGGGCACTATTTGCTGGTAATAAAATATTAAGTAGTTCATGAGCTTCAATGCAACCATTTACAAACAGTATTAGCAAACAGATACCCGTATCACTAAAATTAGATGAATTAATAACTACTCTCTAAAAAAGTTTGTTTAGTCAGTTTGGAAGATGTTTTTAATAACACATGTTTTATTGGAGAACTACAACAAAAATGGACTAGCACCATATATTATGACAAAATAATGGCAAATACTCCCAAAAAACACTGCCCAAAACAAAAATAGCCCTTGCCAACTTTCTACCACTTTTATTTTAGAAAATATTCATTTTACTATTTCTATAACTTCAAAAAACAAATCAGTGCATGCAGAATCAAGGAGGCTGTCCACATAATAAGGATAAAATATTACTACAGGCCTTGGATACGTCAAAGAAGTCTCCACTGAGAAGCTGCCCTACTCCACATGTTCCTCCATCTCTACCAGAAAGACCTCAGGCGTATGAGCCCAGAGCTCATTTAAGGTCCTAATATATAAAATAAAGTTTTAAGAACGAACAAAACAAATACCTAAGAGCACTCTCCCAACCTCTAGCAGTGTCCACATGAATGATGCTATCACACAACAGAAGGATCATTTCAGC